>NW_026611440.1:1032500-1080000 GCF_029633865.1 Lampris incognitus
CACACACACACACACGGCGTCCCTTGAGACGACGTCCCTGTCTTTGAGGCACGGAGTGAGGACAGCACCGCAGCCCAGTACCACGGTGCAGCGGGTGCTGGTGGCAGCCCAGTACCACGGTGCCGCAGGTGCTGGTGGTGGCCCAGTACCATGGTGCAGCAGGTGCTGGTGGCGGCCCAGTACCATGGTGCAGCAGGTGCTGTTGGTGGTAGGAGAACAGGTGGAGCATGGAAACACCTCGTTTGCTTCACGAATGGATAAAGTGGTGGTGATGTTTATGAAGGAACAGGGTTTGGTCAACCAGCTGATAGAAAACGGCTTGCTCGTGAACGATGGGTTTACACTCGTTTCCCCGCTGGCGGCGCCCTCCACCCGGATCACCGTGTCCGGAATCCCTCCTTTTATTTCCAACGAGGCGCTGTCGCAAGAACTGAGGCGTTTCGGGAAGCTTGCGAGTGGATTCCGGACAGCGAATCTGGGGTGTGAGGACACCAGACTGACGCATGTTCAGTCCCTGCAGAGACACGTGTTCATGTATTTGGACTCTCCGACCCAAACACTGAACGTCTCTTTCCGTGTTAAGCCCGAGGAGGGTTTCTAGCTCCGGGACTATGAAGTGTTTTAAGGGTGGAGATGTGGGTCACAGGCAGATTGCTTGTCCGCATAGACAGCACGCAGCGGGGACTGCTGTGGCTGATGTGTGTGACAGCGGGGAGGGGGGCAGCGGGCCGATGTGGCTGAAGGAAAGACTGGCCTTGTATGAAAAGGCTTCTTCAACAAGAGTCAACTGGAGGGAAAGTGAGGCTTGTTTGGTGGGTCAGTGGGACTTGGGGAGTACTCCCAGTATTCCTGGGAATTTTAGGTGGGGGGAAAGAGGTATTAAAGGTCTAGGAGTATATCTGGGACGTGAGGACTTTCAGAGGCAGAACTGGGAGAAAGTGTTTGAGAAGGTGGAAACCAGGTTGTCTAAATGGAATTGGATGCTACCCCAGCTGTCCTACAGGGGAAGAGCTCTGAGAGTTAATCACCTGGTCGCCTCGTCTCTCTGGCACAGACTCATTGTTTTGGTGCCAGAAGAGATGCAGAAGCTCCTGGTGATTTTTTCTGGTCTACTCAGCGCTGGCTGAGAGTATCTGCCCTGTATCTCCCTTTGGTAGAGGGAGGACAAGGACTTATTCGGTGCAGAACTGCGGCCTTCAGAATACAGACGGCGCAGAGGCTGCTGTATGGCTGCGGTCACTGCTGGTTGGCTCCTGCTCAGCTGCTTCTTCGGAAAGCTGGTCCGCTTGGGTTGGGTAAACAGCTTTTTTTACTGAGACCATCAGAAGCTGACCTAACTGGTCTCACATCTTTTTACAACTCAGCGGCAGATGCTGGCAGATACTTAAGGTCACACGAACACCTGACCCTAGACCAGGAATGTGTCTTTTTGAGGAGCCGCTGTTTGACAATGACTTCCTTACAAATACCACCTTTTCCTCTGCTATGGTACAGACTAAATTTGTTGAGGCTGGCATTACCAAACTGGGCCATCTTACAAAAACATAATTGGAAGCACTTGGTGGTGACATCAACATTAGGTCTTCCAGAATGCTGAAGAGGGTTGTGGAGGAAGTCTGGTATCCCTGCCTGTGCCACTGACGGTGTTTGCCGAAAATTGTGCTCTAGCTAACCAATGGGATGATGACAATGAATGCGTTTTTCCCTCCCTAATCATCAGTCCTGCATTTGGGCATGGCGAGGGGGGAGCGGACTGCTTCTTTCCCTGAGTACACCAGTGCTGGGTAGTTTCAGCTCTTGTGGGAAGAAGCAGTTTTACTCCAGCTGTGTGAAGGTACAACCTTCACTCTGGCTGAAGTTAGGAAGTCAAGGTGGACTGACGTTTTTGCTTCAGACTGTACCCCTAAAGGCAGGTGGAGGGTCCTGTATGTAAAGACCTCTAAAATCTAGGCCCTTAGGATGCAAATAGAGGCCTAGTATAAGTGTTTATTGTAATGCACATGTTATGACATTGTACTGTTTAGCATACTGCTTACCGTACATACTTTGTGGTACTTCATTTACCAGCATGCTTTGTGTCTTAAGCATTTCCTACTACTACTACTTTCGGCTGCTCCCGTTAGGGGTCACCACAGCGGATCATCCGTTTCCATTTCTTCCTGTCTCCTGCGTCTTCCTCTGTCACACCAGCCACCTGCATGTCTTCCCTCACCACATCCATAAACCTCCTCTTTGGCCTTCCTCTTCTCCTCTTCCCTGGCAGCTCCATATTCAGCATCCTTCTCCCAATATACCCAGCATCTCTCCTCCACACGTCCAAACCATCTCAATCTTGCCTCTCTTGCTTTGTCTCCAAACGGTCCAACTTGAACGGTCCCTCTAATATAATCGTTCCTAATCCTGTCCTTCTTCGTTACTCCCAGTGAAAATCTTAGCATCTTCAACTCTGCCACCTCCACCTCCAGCTCGGCCTCCTGTCTTTTCGTCAGTGCCACTGTCTCCAAACCATATAACATAGCTGGTCTCACAACCACCTTGTAAACTTTCCCTTTAACTCTTGCTGGTACCCTTCTGTCGCAAATCACTCCTGACACACTTCTCCACCCACTCCACCCTGCCTGCACTCTCTTTTTCACCTCTCTACTGCACTCCCCGTTACTTTGGACAGTTGACCCCAAGTATTTAAACTCAAATGCCTTTGTCACCTCCACTCCTTGCATCCTGACCATTCCACTGTCCTCCCTCTCATTCACGCATAGGTATTCCGTCTTGCTCCTACTGACTTTCATTCCTCTTCTCTCCAGTGCATACCTCCACCTCTCCAGGCTCTCCTCAACCTGCACCCTACTCTCGCTACAGATCACAATGTCATCCGCGAACATCATCGTCCATGGAGACTCCTGCCTGATGTCGTCTGTCAACCTGTCCATCACCATTGCAAACAAGAAAGGGCTCAGAGCCGATCCTTGATGTAATCCCACCTCCACCTTGAACCCATCTGTCATTCCAACCGCACACCTCACCATTGTCACACTTCCCTCATACGTATCCTGCACCACTCCTACATACTTCTCTGCAACTCCTGACTCCCTCATACAATACCACACCTCCTCTCTCGGTACTCTGTCATAAGCTTTCTCTAAATCTACAAAGACACAATGCAACTCTTTCTGGCCTTCTCTATACTTCTCCATCAACATTCTCAAAGCAAACATCGCATCTGTGGTGCTCTTTCGTGGCATGAAACCATACTGCTGCTCGCTGATCATCACCTCTCCTCCTCTTAACCTAGCTTCGATTACTCTTTCCCAAATCTTCATGCTGTGGCTGATCAACTTTATACCTCTGTAGTTGCTACAGTTCTGCACATCGCCCTGGTTCTTGAAAATCGGTACCAGTATGCTTCTTCTCCACTCCTCAGGCATCCTCTCACATTCCAAAATTGAGTTAAACAATCTAGTTAAAAACTCCACCTCCATCTCTCCTAAACACCTCCATGCCTCCACAGGTATGTCATCAGGACCAACTGCCTTTCCGCTCTTCATCCTCTTCATAGCTGCCCTCACTTCCTCCTTGCTAATCCACTGCACTTCCTGATTCACTATCCCCACATCATCCAACCTGCTCTCTCTCTCTCATTTTCTTCATTCATCAGCCCCTCAAAGTACTCCATCCACCTTCTCAGCACACAATCCTCGCTTGTCAGCACATTTCCATCTCTATCCTTCATCACCCTAAGCTGCTGCACATCCTTTGCAGCTCGGTCCCTCTGTCAAGCCAATCGGTACAAGTCCTTTTCTCCTTCCTTAGTGTCTAACCTGTCATACAACTCACCATACGCCTTTTGCCTTTGCCACCTCTCTTAGCTTTACGCTGTGTCTCCTTGTACTCCTGTCTACTTTCTTCATCTCTCTGACTATCCCATTTCTTCTTTGCCAACCTCTTCTTCTGTATACTTTGCTGTACTTCCTCACTCCACCACCAAGTCTCCTTGTCTTCCTTCCTCTGTCCTGCCGACACACCAAGTACCTTCCTAGCTGTCTCCCTCACTATTTCTGCAGTGGTTGCCCAGCCGTCCGGCAACTCTCCACTATCCACCCAGTGCCTGTCTTAACCCCTGCCTGAACTCCACACAACAGTTTTCCTTCTTCAACTTCCACCATTTGATCTTCGGCTCTGCCTTCACTCGCTTCCTCTTCTTGCTCCTCTAAAGTCAAGTTTTATTTTTATTTCAGTGAACTGAAACTTTTTTTTTGTTTTTTTTTCCTCTCTTTTCACACCTGGTTTTAGTGAACTACAATAACCTTGAGCTGGATCATGATCTGCTATTATAGACCATACTATACTGGTCTACCTGGGACTGCATCGTAGGTGAGGTCTGTTTGGGTCCTGCTCAGGTCCCACAGTGTCTATAGAGAGAAGAAGATGACAGTTAAGATACAAATGGGGCACTTCCATCAGCCGCCACTGATTCCCAGGGCAAATTAGCATGCTTTTTAACAAAAGCTATCGCCGCATGCTACCCCAAAAATGAAAACGCGCACGCAGAGCAACAGCCTACTTAGCAAGTTGGCTAACGTTGATTAGGTAAAAGCTAACTTACACAGCGACGCTCAGCTTTACTTGTAACTTAACACAACAAAACAACAAAACGTCTAGTGCAGCAGCACGTCTAGTACTGTTACCTCTCCAGCGTCGCGGCTCCGAACCGTAGTTGGAAGCCTCCGGTGGGTGTCTCGCTAGTCTATTTAGCTTAGCCTGGCTCGTAGCTGGTAACAACTTCATAAAGAGTCCGGACCAACTCCGCGGTGGAGAACGGGCCGGCCACTGCACTGCACTGCAGTCCCATTTAACACACGGCAGCCTCCCTCCCTCCCTCCCTCCCTCTCTCCCTGTGATGCATACAAATCATCACTGGTAACGGTGGCTACCTTCCTATCTGTCGGCAAACTAGCGTCTCCGCGGCTGCGGCTACAAACAGAAAATACACAGACACACACACACACACACGGCTGCGTCTACATCACCCCCCCCCACACACACACACACAATACCCACTAAGCCCTCTCCTTTAGGGGGCAAGGCACAGCTTGCATCAAAACGTATATGATTAATACTCACACTTCAGGCACGTAGCCAGGTAGGTGGTTTTCGTGTCTGAACCCCCCCCCCCCCCCGAAACCCCACGGCTCGTCTGATATGGCACCAATAATTATGTAGTTATCGTTTTGATTATTTGTCACCGCCCCTCTAGCCTACTCATACACTGCATCTATCGTGACTGACAGGCGTTAAACCTGTCAGTTAATTTGTTTCCAAACATGATGTATCTTATTGGTCTGTTTGGTAAAACAAATAAAATCGCAGGCTTTTGATTGGCTCAGGGGTCTGACGAGTCAGCTAAGCAACATACCCCTGGTTATGCTAGCTAAATGGTCGATCTGTAGTTTGCTTTTCAAAAGCAATGGAGCCGCCGAAAGCTGCCTGTAAATCAGGCAAGAGCAGTCAAGTTAATATTCGTAAAATCAGTGATTTTTTTGTTTCAACGTGTCCCGACTCAAAAAAGAAAAACAAGACCATTACAGATGATCTGGTCACTAACGTTACCGATTTCCCGGAGCAAGTGTTAGCAGACCCACTGCCCTCCTCCTCCTCGGAGACGGAGCCAGAGTTAGCAGACCCGCCCGCCGTCCTCTACCTCGGAAACGTTTTCACACGACTTTGTGGATTATATTGGTGGGAAAATATCAGACGAACAGAGAAGAGAAATATACTCACTGGACTGGACGTGTTAAGCTCGCGCACCAGAACCTGACCCGTGTGGCGAAACCCAAGACAGACAGACACGAGATGACTTCTAAGTCTACAAAGGGGGGTTTTATTGTGGGAGGGAAATGTATGGTGAAAAAGGCGTTCTGTTAGTGGGATGTGTGAATAAACTATGTGTGGTGTCCCGTGGTTTGCGTGTATAACTATGTGTGAGTGTTTTTAGCCTATGTGTGGTGTGGTATGTAAATGACCAGGAGGTGTTGAAAAAATGTGCGTGCACCTGGCAAGAAAGTTCAGTCCGTGATCCAAGAGGGGTTGTCCGAGAAAGTCCAGGTCCGAGATCCGGGAAGTCGAGTCCGAAAGGAGGGGTCCAGATAGAGGGACAAGGGGGGAGATCGCAGGAGAGATCCGGGGAGAAAACGTGAAGGTCGCTGGGGACGAGGGAGACGCGGGGAGCCGTGGAAATCGCGGGGGGGGAGTCTTGGGAGGAAACAGAGACAGGAAGATAAGACACTGGGGAATAAACAGAATGCAAGGAACGCTGGAGGGCTTGTCAGAACTTTACCTCAGGGTTCAGTACGTCGAAGCCCTGAGAGACGTTCTGGGAGGCTTCTTGTAGAAGGCTGCCTGATTGCCACAGGTGTGCCTGATGGATGATGGCAAACACCTGGTGCAGTGCAGCGCTCGTCTCCTCAGAGCGCGAGCCGAGCGCTCGGATGTTTCCGGCACGTCCGAGCTGGGGGAGTGGCTTGAACGTGCCGGGGAGGCAGCTCGGGGCGGTGTAACCACAACAGGACCCCCCCTCCTACGGGAGACACCGGGCGACCGTCCGATGGCGTTGGCCCGATAGAACCTCTCCAGGAGTGCGGGGTCGGCCAGGTAGGACCGGGGAACCCAGCTGCGGTCCTCGGGCCCATAGCCAACCCAGTCCACCAGGTATTGGTACCCACGCCCCCGGCGGCGTACGGCGAGCAGCTGGTCGACATCCCAGACCATGTCACCAACGTCGAGGACCCTGGGGGGTGGAGGAGCTTGGACAGGGGGAGACAGGGGGCTGGTGGCTACCGGTTTGAGGCGCGAGACATGGAGACGGGATGGATCTTGAGTGAGGTAGGGAGATGGAGACGCACCGCCGAAGGGTTGACGATGCGGTCAATGGTGTAGGGACCGACGTAGCGGGGAGCCAGCTTCCGGTTGAGGGTAGGGAAGGGCAGGTCCCGGGCCAGGAGCCATACCTTCTGGCCAGGTCGGTAAGCTGGAGCCGGCACTCTTCGCCGGTTGGCGCTGCGCCGGGCCCGCTCAGTAGCTCGCAACATAGCGGCCCGGGCGGTCTTCCAAACGCGCCGACATCGGCGGAGATGGGCCCTCGTGGACGGGACCGCCACCTCCAACCCCTGATGGGGGAACAGAGGGGGTTGATAGCCAAGGGAACACTCGAAGGGGGACAAACCGGTAGCCGAACTCTCCATGGAGTTGAGCGAGTACTCCACCCAGGGCAGGAACTTGCTCCAGGAGGCGGGGTTGCTGGTGGTAACGCAACGCAAAGCCGCCTCCAGGGCTTGATTGGCCCGCTCTGCCTGCCCATTGGTCTGGGGGTGATACCCGGAGGAGAGGCTGACCGTGGCCCCAATCCCCTTACAGAAGCCCTGCCATACCTTCGAAGTGAACTGGGGACCACGGTCAGAGACAATGTCCAGGGGAATCCCATGGGGTCGGACGACGTGGGAGACGAGAAGGTCCGCCGTCTCGGCTGCAGAGGGGAGTTTGGTGAGGGCAACAAAGTGGACGGCCTTGGAAAACCGGTCGACAATGTTCAGAATGGTCTCATTGCCTTGGGACACGGGGAGGCCAGTTACAAAGTCCAAGGCAATGTGGGACCAAGGTCGGCCGGGGACAGGAAGGGGGCGCAGGAGACCTGCTGGAGGGCGATGGAGAGCCTTGCTGCGGGCGCAGGCTGCCACAAACTCTCTGGTGTCTGCCTCCATGGTGGGCCACCAGAAACCCCTGCGGATGAAGGCCGCCGTTCGGTAGACACCGGGGTGGCAGGCAAGATGGCTGGAGTGGCCCCACTCCAGCACCTGAGGCCGGACAGAGGGAGGCACAAATAGCCGGTTCCGGGGTCCATTGCCTGGGTCGGGCTGGGCGCGCTGGGCCCTTCTCACCACCGATTCAATGGCCCAGGTGACGACACCCACCACCCGGGCCGGGGGAAGGATGGTGTCTGGGGCGACTAACCTGACGTTCTTGGTGCCCGGGCGGTAGGTGAGGGTGAAGTCGAACCGGCTGAAGAAGAGAGCCCAGCGCGCCTGCCTGGGGTTGAGCCTCTTAGCCGTCCGTACGTAGGTCAGGTTTTTGTGATCGGACCATACGATGAACGGCTGCCCTGCTCCCTCCAGCCAGTGTCTCCACTCCTCTAGGGCGGCGTGGACGGCCAGCAACTCCCTGTTGCCGATGTCATAATTCTTCTCCGCAGGACTGAAACGCCGGGAGAAGAAGGCGCACGGGTGGATCTTCTGGTCCTCCTCCGACCGCTGGGAGAGAACGGCTCCGATGCCCGTGTCCGATGGGTCCACCTCCACGATGAACTGCCTGCACGGGTCCGGGTGGGCGAGCACCGGAGCCGTTGTGAACAGTCTCTTCAGGGCCAAGACGGCGGCTTCCGCCTCCGAGGTCCAGGAGAAGGGGCGGAGGTTGGAGGTGAGTGCAGTGAGGGGGGCGGCCACACGGCTGAACCCCCTGATGAAGCGCCGGTAGAAGTTTGCAAACCCCAGGAAGCGCTGGATTTGCGTCCTGTTAGTGGGCTGTGCCCACTCCTCCACCGCTCGGGTCTTCCTGGGGTCAGTGCGGACGAGCCCCTTCTCCACGATGTGGCCAAGGAAGTCCACGGAGGCGGAGTGGAACACGCACTTCTCGACTTTCACGAAGAGCCTGTTCTCCAGCAGCCGTTGGAGGACCAGGCGGACATGCTGGTGGTGTTCCTCCTCAGTCCTGGAGAACACGAGGATGTCATCCAGGTACACCACCGCGAACGTGTTCAGCATGTCCCGGAGCACGTCGTTGACCAATGCCTGGAAGACGGCCGGGGCGTTGGTGAGGCCGAAGGGCATAACGAGGTACTCGAAATGCCCTAGGTGGGTGTTGAAGGCCGTCTTCCATTCATCCCCTTCCCGGATGCGCACCAGGTGGTACGCGCTGCGCAGGTCCAGTTTCGTGAACACCGTGGCGTGAGTGAGTGGCTCGAACGTGGAAACAGAGACACGAAGATAAGACACTGGGGAATAAACAGAATGCAAGGAACGCTGGAGGGCTTGTCAGAACTTTACCGCAGGGTTCAGTACGTCAAAGCCCGGAGTGGTGTTCTGGGAGGCTTCTTGTAGAAGGCTGCCTGATTGCCACAGGTGTGCCTGATGGATGATGGCAAACACCTGGTGCAGTGCAGCTCTCGTCTCCTCAGAGCGCGAGCCGAGCGCTCGGATGTTTCCGGCACGTCCGAGCTGGGGGAGTGGCTTGAACGTGCCGGGGAGGCAGCTCGGGGCGGTGTAACCACAACAGGACGGCCAATATCGGACAAACATTCCCTACAAAACTAGGAGGTAAACTACGTTTCCAACGTCATTGGATTGACCAGTGTAGCTGGCTAGTATACTCAACAAGGTCTGACGGTTGTTTCTGTAAGCACTGTGTTGCGTTTGCAGTCGAGCATGTGGGCAAGGGAGGGCACAGAAAAGCTGGCAAGCTAATTAATGTCCACTTCTCAGACTGGAAACATGCTTTAGAGACGTCCAAAGACCATGCACAAAAGGCATATCACAAGGATGCATGTTTGAAAGCGGACAATTTCCAAATGGTTCTCAACAATAAAATGGATGCAATTTCACTGAGGCTCGATTCTGAGAGAAAAAAGCGAGTCCAAGAAAACAGAGAAAAACTCAAAAGCATCATTGCAACGTTGATTTTTTGCAGTCGCCAAGAACTCGCCCTGAGAGGTGATACTGATTCAGGACCAGTGACATTGAATGAGCCAACTCACGATGACGGAAAATTCAGGGCTTTACTCAGGTTTAGGGCGACATCTGGCGACACAGTACTGTTACAACACTTGAGTAAATGTGCAGCAAACGCTAGCTACTGCAGTCCTGATGTACAAAATGAAATAATCAGCATAACTGGAGATGTGATAACAAACAAACTGGTGCAGAAAGTAAACTCCGCGCAGTGTTTCGCTGTGTTGGCAGATGAAATTAAAGATGTTTCAGGGCGGGAGCAGCTTTCTGTCTGTGTCAGATACGTGAACCAGCATGACAGCCAATATAGCATCAGAGAGGAGTTTTTGTCCTTTGTTGATATCGAGAAGTTAACCGGGGAGGCAATCGCCAATTCAATCGAAAGTCAGTTGACAAATGCAGGCGTTGATTTACAGTTTTTACGTGGCCAGGGACACGACGGCGCATCTGCCATGAGTGGCCGTTTAAATGGTGCCCAAGCTAAAATCATAGAGAAGCACAAGCAAGCGGTTTATGTGCACTGTGCCAGCCACAGTTTGAATTTGGCCCTAAACAAGTGCTGCACTGTACAAATGGTGCGAAATTGCTTTGGGATTGTCTCGGAAATCTGCACTTTTTTCCATGATTCGGCTTTGCGGTCTGCATGCAGTCTGCGGCACGAGACGGAGCGTCTTTTACCCGACTGCAAGAAAACGCGACTGACGAAGTTGTGTGAAACGAGATGGGTCGAACGCCATGACGCAATATTTACATTCAACGAGCTTTTAGACCCTGTGCGACCCAGCCTGCAGAAAATCAGGGAAACCTTCACAGGAGACACATCTGTCAAAGCCACTCAGCTCTTTAATTCAACTGACAATGCAGAATTCATGCTGTCCATGAATGTGAGTGAGAAGATGCTTGCAAAAACCTACCACCTGTCCACCTTCCTTCAGAAGGACAATTGTGACTTGGTGAGTTGCGTTTCAGCTGCTGATGCTGTTATTAAGCAGGTAGATGAGATGAGGGCTAACTCTGAGATGGAGTTCAGGCAGATTTTCCAAAAGACCTCTTCCCAAGCAGCCAAGTATGGGGTTGAATTTCGACCACGAAGAGGCATGGACTGCAGTGAGGATACATTGAAGGCCTGTGAAAATCACTACCGGCAAAAGCTTTTCATAGTCATGCTTGACTTTTATTCATCACAGATGAAGGAACGCTTCAGCAAACACAGAAATGTGATCTCCAACCTCTGCTCCTTACTGCCATCTAAGGTCAGCATGCTGAACGACAGCTCAGCTCACGCGCTCTCCAACCTGTATCCTGATGAAGTGTCACCGCATCTGGAAGTTGTAAAGTCAGAAATTGACACCTGGCGGGATAAATGGAAAGATGCAACTTATGTTCCACAAAATGCCATTGAGGCATTAAATGCCTGTAACAGTGAGTTGTTTCCAAGCATCTTCAAGCTTCTCCGCGTTTTGACCACGCTTCCTGTCACCAGTGCCCATGTCGAGAGAAGTTTTTCCCGTCTGGGTAGGATCAAGGACAAAATGCGCAGTACAATGACGGAAAGACAGCTTAATGGACTGACATTGCTCTCGGAGCACAGAGACATTGTGGTGACGCCGGAAGTGGTACTGGACATCTTTTGCAGACAAAAAACACGATTGGACCTGCTTTTATAAGGTAAGACCCACTTTTATTTATTAATGCATTGATGATTATCTATGGGCCATTAATACGTTGACATTTACCGTACGGTTGGGTATTAGGCTATAGTATATGTAACGGGGGCAGTCCTATGCTGTTCTATGCTGGTCAGCCTGCTGCACGCCCGTCACTCTCATCATTAGCTCTGCGTTGTGTTCTATTTTCGGTGGGGTCCCAGGTGTTGTGGGGGGCCCTCAGTCTCTCATCATCATCATCACCATCATGATCAAGGAAGGAGGGGGGACACACAGGACTCTATTTGGCCCACCTTGCCATTTATTTTGGTTTCAAACCCTTCGACAACCGTCCAGTCCTCCAGCGGGAGCGGTGTTTCTTACGGACGTGGGGGTCGAAGTTCAACCACTGCCCGGACTTCACTCGTGTGCGTTAGAAGGAGAAACCGTCCACGGGACTCCGATGTAAGAAAGGATAAACAAGTATTTTATCCCACAGCTTGCAGTATCTTCTTACAGGGATACTCAAGGTTACGTTCTCCTCAACCAGCAAAACTGTCCTACCGTAAGAAACACGCGTGGCTCGGCTCGATCACTGCTTGAGACTCCTCCCACAAAACAAAAATGGCCTCTCCCGCGTTCCCTCTTCCGTGTACCCACAAGACCTCTCTCTTAAAGCGACAGTACACGTATATGACGGTCGTTGGAAAACATACATAAAAGTAAATAATGACATAAAATAAAATGTAGTAAACACAAATAACAGCACACAGACAGGATTTGGTGATATTTCATACTCGAACGAAATAAAATAAAAACATTAATTTTAACCTGGTTACATATACAGTGTGGGAATTGTATTTACCGGTAGCTTTCGGCAGTGTTGCCCGACCCCCCCCCCCAAATTTGTTTCTGGCTACGGGCCTGGTAGACGGTCTGGAGGGACGACAACGCCGGTGTAATGCACGCATTGTCGGGATAAAGGAGGGACTGGAGACCAGCGGAGGAGGCCAGCAGCCTACTGTTACCATCGCTAAACTACTGCAGGAGTTACTGGGCCTCAGCTTCACCCCAACCCTAGACCGGGCTCACCGCCGCCTGCGGCACTCGACCAACGAAGGAGAACCCCCCCGGATCATGGTGGTGGAGTTTCACTATTTCTCAGAGAGGGAGAGAGGGAGGGAGAGAGGGGGGGAGGAGGTTTTCCGCAAAGCTGCCCGTTCAGCTCCGTTGAGCCTGCACGGCAAGAGAGGGAGCATCTTCCCGGATTACACCGCGGCGGTGGCGAAGAAGAGAGCGGCCTTCTCCGAAGCTAAGCGGCTCCTCCGGGGCTGCCAGGGCGTCAAGTTCGGGATCCTGTTCCCGGCGGTGCTTCGTATCACTTCATCGTCCGGCCCAGAAAAGCGGTTGGAAGGAAGAGCCATCTAAGGCGATGGGTTATATCAGGGAGAATCTAAAGCCTCAGGACCATGTACAGTAAGATGTTGATACACTCCAATATATCTGTGGCTAACTGGTATTGGCGGCTAACTGATATTAGCTGCTAAGTGCCAACAGCTAGCGGAAGCAGCTAGCTAAGACACCAAGACAACAGGGTAACGTTACAGCCTAACTTTATCTATTTACTTTAACTTTTGTAATTTGAGACTCACAGATAATGTTACATTTTTCATTTAATACGAATGTCTCATACCTGCTGCCCATTTAAAAAAGCTATTTTCTGTTTTATTATTATCGTGTGTGTGCATGTATATGTGTGTACGGATGCTAATTATTATGAGATCCGTAACAGTGCTTTGGTGACTTGCCAGAGCCTGCTAGGGCGACACGCAGCTCAGCGTCACTTACCTACAAAGGAACTGTATTATAACTGCTGTTATATGGGTGTTGATATATTTTCCTTCCTTTTTTAAAAATTTTAATATGGGCGTTGATATATAGTTAAGTATATAAATACTTTTTGATTTAATACAATCTTAACAAGACCACTGTTCGCCTGGTTGGGGCTTGTTAGAGGGTTTTTATATGGTTATTTGCCATGTTATACTAGAAATGGGGGATGCGATCTCTAGGGAATTAGTAGATCAGCATGGGTTCTCAAGGCTCTGTTTTTGTTTGGTAGTTAGTAGGCAGGGACTTTTTGTTTTCTTTTCTCTTTTCAATTTTAGAAAAAATGTCTGACGCTCAGAATACAGGTTATCTTCGTTTTTTGAGCTGGAATATAAAGGGAATGTCACGTATCAGGAAAGAACCCAAAAGCATACGGGACAACCAGGTAAGGGAAGAATCCAGTCTTTATTGAAGTGACCGATCTCGGGGGTAGAGCAGGAGGCGGCTCTGTGGCAGGCAGAAGCCCATGAATGGCGACGTTCCAGCGAAGACTGGTCCATAGTGGAGGCCTTTTAAGGGTGAGGGCGATTGCCGGGGTGAAGGGGGGAGTCAGCAGGTGTAGCAGGTGTCAGCTGGCGTAGCAGGTGTCAAGGGCGATCGCTTTGATGTCAAGGGCGAGAGGCTGTGACAGTACCCCCCCTCCGAGGGGCGCCACCGGGCGACCTACCAGGCCCGTCAGGGTGCATCGTGTGGAAGTCCCGGATGAGGTTCGCGTCCAGGACAAGGCGACGAGGGACCCAACACCTCTCCTCCGGGCCATATCCCTCCCAGTCCACGAGATACTGCAGGCCGCGACCGCGGCGACGAGAGTCCAGGAGACGACGAACGGTGTAAGCCAGATGATCGTTGATCATACGAGGAGGTGGGGGCGGGTGGGCCGGAGGAACTAGAGGGCTGGTAGAGACAGGACACATGGAAGGAAGGGTGAACCCGGAGAGTGCGGGGCAGCTTCAGACGGACCACAGAGGGATTAATGACTGACAATGGGAAAGGGACCAATATACCTGGGGGACAGTTTTATAGCGTCCGATCTCAAGGGTAGATCCGTGGTAGAGAGCCATACCTGGTCACCGGGGGAGTAGTCCGGAGCAGGGGTGCGATGACGATCCGTCAAGCGCTGGTAACGGCCGGAGGCCCTGAGCAGTGCAGCACGGGCTCGCCGCCAGGTCCGACGGCACCGACGGACATGGGCCTGGACAGACGGAACCGGAATGTCTACCTCTTGAGAAGGAAAAAGGGGGGGCTGATAGCCGTAAAGGCATTGAAAAGGGGACAACCCAGTAGCAGACGATGGCAAGGTGTTATGGGCATATTCTACCCAGGGAAGTTGTGAGGACCAAGGGGATGGGTTGGCAGACACCAGAGGACAGTCTCCAATGCCTGGTTGGCTCTCTCGGCCTGGCCGTTGGTCTGAGGATGGAACCCCGATGACAGGCTGACGGTGGCACCGATGGCAGAGCAGAAAGCTTTCCAGACAGCAGAAGTGAACTGGAGGCCACGGTCAGACACTATATCACGGGGAAGACCGTGGACCCGGAAAACCTCCTTGACCAGCAGATCCGCAGTCTCTCGGGCCGAAAGCAGTTTAGACAAGGGCAAAAAGTGAGCAAATTTACTGAAGCGATCAACGACAGTCAGTACAACGGTGTTACCGTCGGAGGCGGGCAGACCAGAGACGAAATCCAAGGACAGATGCGACCAGGGATGGTGTGGAACAGGCAGGGGGCGCAGCAGACCGGCACTGGCCCGAGTGGAGGGCTTATTCTGGGCACAAACAGGACAGGCAGAAACAAAAGACCCAGTATCCTCCGTCATGGAAGGCCACCAGAACCGCCTGCGGAGGAAGGCTAGTGTATGGGTTACTCCAGGATGGCAGGTAAGTTTGGAAGAGTGAGCCCACTGCAACACGCTAGATCTAACAGTGTCTGGAACAAACAAGCGCCTGGGGGGACCGTTACCTGGGTCAGGCTGAGTCCGTTGTGCTGCCATGACCTCCCTTTCAATGTTCCAGGAGACAGCCGCAGCCGCAACCACACAGGTAGAGGGAACGATGGTGTCAGGTTGGAGCTTGGGCTCAGACTCCTCCCCATGCACACGAGACAGAGCATCGGGCTTGGCATTCCTGGAGCCAGGTCTGTACGTCAAAGAAAAATTAAAATGACCAAAAAAGAGCGCCCACCTGGCTTGGCGCGCGGTGAGCCGCTTTGCTGACTGGATGTATTCCAGGTTCTTATGGTCAGTCCACACTATAAAAGGAAGCTCAGACCCCTCCAGAAAATGTCGCCATTCCTCCAGTGCCAATTTCACCGCCAGGAGCTCACGATTCCCCACATCGTAGTTCCTTTCAGCTGGGGAGAGACGGCGAGACAGGAAGGCACAGGGGTGTGTCTTGCCATCCTCACTGGAGCGCTGAGAAAGGACCGCCCCCACCCCAATCTCAGAGGCGTCCACTTCTACAACGAACTGCTTGGTCGGGTCTGGCTGGATGAGGATAGGAGCTGTGGTGAAGTGGTGCTTGAGGGCTTGGAAAGCTGCCTCTGCTACAGGGCTCCACAGGAACGGTCTGGAGGTGGAGGTAAGAGCGGTTAGTGGGGCCGCAACGCGGCTGTAGTTGCGGATGAACCGTCTGTAGAAGTTGGCAAAACCGAGGAACCTCTGAAGCTGCTTACGGCTGGTCGGGCTTGGCCACTCAAGAACTGCTCTGACCTTGGCGGGGTCCATTCTCACCTGCCCATCAGCCACGATGTAGCTCAGGAAGGTGACTGAAGGAGCATGGAATTCGCACTTCTCTGCTTTTACGAAAAGGCGGTTCTCCAGAAGCCGTTGAAGGACTTGGCGGACGTGCATGACATGCTCTGACAGGTCTCTGGAAAAAGAAATCAGCAGAGGTGGAAAAAGTACAAAAATATTGTACTCAAGTAAAAGTACCAATACTTTGATGAAATATTACTCAAGTAGAAGTAAAAGTACTCATCTGAAAATGTACTCAAGTAAAAGTAAAAAGTAGTTCATTTGAAATGTACTTTAAGTAAAAGTTACTTAGTTACTTTCTTTGTGTGGGGTGTGAGGGTAGTAAAAATAGGACAAGGGGTCAGAAATCCATAACTATTTTGTTTTAAATTAAAGAACAAGTGTAACAAATGTAAGCGCAATAACAATAACTTCACAACAACTGAACTTCTTGTTCAGTTTAAGTAGCATCTTCAAGTTAGTTGAGCTCATCCATTTAGTGGTACAACATTAAACATGCTTACTCTCACGTTTTCTCTCTCTCACGCTCTCTCTCACATGCACACACTCTCCCTCTCTCTCCCTCTCACCCTCTCTCTCTCTCACACACACACAGGTAAAAAGTACAAAGTAATGCCCGCATGATGACGCTCATAAGTGTTGCTACAAAGTCAAACTGACGTAAAGGAGCAGCAATATTCCAGAGGAGACATGCTTGTGTGTGTGTGTGTGTGTGTGTGTGTGTTTGTTAACCGTCAAAGAATGAGAATGTGGTAATGCCATCTCCACAGCTGCAAGAGCGCTATAGAGGGCATGTGTGTGTAAGTGCGATAACAACAAAGAATACCTACACAAATGTAAGTGTAATTACAACAACATACATGTCAACACCAACAGCAACAGCTGTTATACTGCAAATCAAGGCCGCTAGTTTTGTGACACCCTGAATCACCTGTAACCTAGTCTACAAACTTCTTGTTCAGTTTAAGCAGCTGCTGATTTTCAAAGTTAATTGAGCTCATCCATTTAGTGGTAAAAACATTAAACAGGCTTGTGCACGCCTACTTTCTCTCTCTGTCTCTCTCTCTCAGAGAGGTACAAACTACAAAGTAATGTCCACATGATGACGCTCACAAGTGTTACAAAATTAAAGGAACTAACATAAAAGAGCAGCAATATTCCAGAGAGGAATATTGCAAATCAAGGCCACTAGTTTTGTGACACCCTAAATCACCTATAACCTAGTCTACAAACTTCTTGTTCAGTTTAAGCAGCAGCTGATTTTCAAAGTTAGTTGAGCTCATCCTTGCTCGCTTTGCAGTGAACAGTAATCCAGCACAACTGAAAAGCCGCTCGCAGGCAGCTGAAGCAGGCAGGCCAGTGTTGAGTTTCAGAGAGAGTTTTTTTTAAATTTGGAAAGGAGTTTAGCAGATCCATATCGTTTGGGATACAGGCTAGGTACCCTTCCAACTCCCCTGTACCTTCTGACCTTCTGGACTTTATTGAGGAGAAGAAATCATCTTCATCTGAGGAATGTTGTCCAACTTGCTCCACTTCCACCTCTGCCATCTGGTCAAGGTGTTGTCTGACATAAGCCAGACCTGTCGAGTGACAAACAACACATTTCTGACAATTAAGACTTGATTAATTTACCAAGAGTGCACCATAATGCATAATGCCTTATAGCACTGACCGCATTGTATTGAGTATAAAACAAAGTAGATCTCCAATAAACTGTTGAAAAGCAGTTTATTATAAGATGCAATCATACCTGTTTCTATGACATCAGGCCTCTCTGTCCAGGTGGTCTTGAACTTCGGTAGAAGTATTGCTGCCGCAATCAGTTCTGGGTCCATCATCATCTCACCAAAACGCTTTTGGACACCATCCTGAATGGCTTTGATGAGTGGTAGACACATCTTGGATGAGGTCTCCTGCCTTTTGAGTTTTGCTTGTAGCTGACATATCACTGGAAGAAGCCACCCTAAGTGTGTGTTGGTCTCTGACTGAAGTATGTTCAAGGCCTTTACCAGAGGTTTCATCACCGAGCAGTAATCAGTCAGGAAAGCAATTTCTGCTTGAGTCAGCCTGGCATAAATAGAATACAAACAATTGTTAGGAAATCAAGCAGGAAAAGTTAAGTTTCAAGTATGTAAACACACATTCACACTTTCATACTGTTGAAGTGCAAATTAAAACTTACGTTTTCAATTTGAATTCTTCACAAATATTCCTGATTGCCTCCTCCCCTTTCTCTTGTATGATCCGTATGATTCTCTCCACAGCCATGAATGTTGAATTCCACCGCGTTTGATTTGGTCGGATGAGCTGGAGTCGGCAATGATCTTCCACAACTTCTGCTGCCATGTATGAACGACCTGTATTGTTCCACATGGCTTGACATTTCCCAAAGGCTGCACGTGATAGTCTCTTGTATGTGTCCATCTTCTTTTCTGCTATCTCAGCATCTGTTATGGCAACTAAGTTGAGAAGATGGCATGCACACCTTTGGTGTGTAGGAAGTTGGTACTCCAGGCCATTATCTTGCTCCAGGATGCTGAATGTGTCCAGGTAGTTGGCTGTGGGCTCATCATCAATTGAATCTCTGTCCGACTCAGCATCTGATTCTGCATCCTCAGACTGGCTCTGTTCTCCGAAGACACTAAAAGCTTTAACGAAGTTTGAGCCACTATCTGTTGTGGTTCTCACCACTTTGCCCCTAATTCTATACTGACAGTGTATGTCGTCAAGTGCCCCTGCAAGGACATCAAAGGTGTGGGACCCTCTTAACCAAGGCTAATTTCCCCGAGTCCACTCAAGACTACTAGCAACTAACAGCTAGCCTTTACACACTCAAGTACCAGGGGCTAGCTGTTATGCAAATTTAGCCAATGTTCTAAAGACTTAAACAGACTGCAAATATACATTACGCGTTTTGTATCTGTTTGAAGTACGATAAACATGCGGATTGTCGGCTGGAGCGAGTTCATTTGGTACTTAATGATGTGTCACGTTTGATTATGTTAGCATAGCAGCTAATTAGAATGTGCTGGCTAGCTGTGGGTTTCTTCTACTGTCAATGGTTGCAGGTGCTAGCATAAAAATGCCCACGAAATGGGGTGAGCCTGGGTTGGCTATATTAAATAAAACTACTAATGAGACAGCAGAAATACTTACCAAAACATGCTTCTGCAGATTTGAAGTGGAGTTGTTGAAAGCAGACAGGTACTTCACTGCTGGGAGGCACATCTTGCACTGCATGATGATGCTGTTACCTTTCCTACGCTTGAACAAAAAGAAATCTTCCAAATGTGGCCAAGGATTTTTTTCTGCATCTAGTTCTACAGACTTCGATGTTTCAGCTTGAGCTTCATCTATTATTTCTAGGTCCGGGTCTTCTGGACCGCTGGCCGCTGGCCGTGCCTGCTTTGTCGACCTCCATTCTAGCACTACAAACTTCGCGCCCACTAACCTAGCTTGTTCACACGTGCCCTCTATGTTCACGCACCAGTGCTAATCACATCATCATTTGTCACTGTTGGTTCTGGCCATTGGTTTACTGTCTATGGTGCTGGCGTGTATTTTTCCCCTGTAGGTTGAATTGTTATTTTTACTCAGTAACGGATAGGATTTATAAAGTAACTAAGTACAATACTTGAGTCAAAACGTACTCAAGTAAAATACCGATTTTAAATTGTACTTAAAAAATACAAAATACACAAAAAAAGTATTCAATACAGTAACTTGAGTAAATGTATTTCGTTACGTTCCACCTCTGGAAATCAGGATATCATCCAGGTAAACAAAAACGAAACGATCCAACATGTCACGTGGGACGTCATTGACCAGACTCTGGAAGACAGCTGGGGCATTAGTGAGACCAAACGGCATCACCAGATATTCAAAATGCCCCAGGGGGGTGTTGAAGGCAGTCTTCCATTCATCTCCGTCTCGAACCCAGACCAGGTGGTAGGCATTGCTGAGGTCTAGTTTAGTGAACTGTTATGCTCGCGCACCAGAACCCGACCCGTGTGGCGAAACCCAAGACAGACAGACACAGGATGACTTCTAAATCTACAAAGGGGGGTTTTATTGTGGGAGGGGAATGTATGGTGAAAAAAAGGCGTTCTGTTAGTGGGATGTGTGAATAAACTATGTGTGGTGTCCCGTGGTTTGCGTGTATAACCATGTGTGAGTGTTCTTAGCCAATGTGTGGTGCGGTATGTAAATGACCAGGAGGTGTTGAAATAATGTGCGTGCACCTGGCAAGAAAGTCCAGTCCGTGAGCCAAGAGGGGTTTTCCGAGAAAGTCCAGGTCCGAGATCCGGGAAGTCGAGTCCGAAAGGAGGGGTCCAGATAGAGGGACAAGGGGGGAGATCGCAGGAGAGGTCCGGGGAAAAACGTGAAGGTCGCTGGGGACGAGGGAGACGCGGGGAGCCGTGGAAGTCGCGGAGGGAGAGTCTTGGGAGGAAACAGAGACACGAAGATAAGACACTGGGGAATAAACAGAATGCAAGGAACGCTGGAGGGCTTGTCAGAACTTTACCTCAGGGTTCAGTACGTCGAAGCACAGAGAGACGTTCTGGGAGGCTTCTTGTAGAAGGCTGCCTGATTTCCACAGGTGTGCCTGATGGATGATGGCAAACACCTGGTGCAGTGCAGCGCTCGTCTCAGAGCGCGAGCCGAGCGCTCGGATGTTTCCGGCACGTCCGAGCTGGGGGAGTGGCTTGAACGTGCCGGGGAGGCAGCTCGGGGCGGTGTAACCACAACAATCTCTCCATTAAACAAACAGAACAATTATTCTTTAAATCAAAACAGACATTTTATGAGCATGGAGAGAAAGTGGAAAACTATTAGCCCATCAGGTTAGACAGTCCACAGCCGCAAACACTATTTCTGAAATTTGCACAGCAGCTGGGGTAAAGACTGCCGACCCTGACACCATCAATAACCAGTTTAAACAATTCTCTATTACCCTTTATAGTTCAAAACCGCCCAGCGACTTGTCGCATATTTCAACTTTTTTAGACGGTCTGACCACACCAAAAATTGCCCTTGAAGACAGAGCACAGATAGACAGAGAGATATCAACAGAGGAAGTGATACAAGCAATTAAATCCATGCAGAGCAACAAAGCACCAGGTCCGGATGGTTTCACAATTGAAATGTATAAAGAATTTGCTACCAAGCTGGCACCAATACTTAACCTGTAGGTCTAGCTTGGTGAACACCGTGGCGTGAGTGAGTGGCTCGAACGTGGAACTCATAAGGGGGAGTGGATATTTATTTTTCACCGTGATGTCATTTAACATTCGATAATCTATGCAAGGCCTCAGGCTGCCCTCCTTCTTTGCCACAAAAAAGAAGCCCGCTGCCACCGGGGAAGATGAGGGCCTTATGATTCCTGAGGCCAGGGACTCTGTGATATAATTGCGCATAGCCTCCTTCTCTGGGACGGAGAGGTTATACAACTATAACCCTGTGGTTAAATTATAGGCCTTAGATATATTACATTGCACTATTAGATAAGAGTTTGGCCTATGTTTGTTATTTTGTTAACCTTTTGAATATGAATATATTATATTGTTGATATTGTTCTGCAAAACAGTTGTTTACCAATGTGAAATGCATTTACTTTAGTGTTGAAACTTACCATTGTTGTGATTGGTTGGCTGTGGAGAGAATACCTTACCTTGAATGTGATTGGTTGAGAGGGCAGGGGTGAACGTCAGCGCGAGCAGACTGGACTGAGAGAGAGGAGGTCTCTCGTCCCTTGTGTGAGCCACACGGAGCAGTGTGATGTCGAGTTGTTATATGCTATTTTGCGGGGAGAGAAATGTAATTGAAGTTTAGTGAACAGTGATGTGTGCGGGTGTCTGACCGAGACCCATCCCGGGAACTGTTGGTGTGGATTTGGGAGACAAACTGACTACTCGTCAGTCCCATATGTGGACCCAGCGACGTTACGGAGCGAGCTAGCCAGTCGGTGTCCATTGCTAGCATAGCAAGACGGGCGAATGGACTGGATGCGGTGAGGGTCTCGCCCCACAGTGAGTCGGGCCGTCTTCTAGTTTAGCGAAGTAACTTTATCAGTACAGTGTAGTGGTGGGTTCATGCGACCATCGAGGAACGCAGAAGGAGTCGTCTGTTGCCGTGATGTGCTGCCGAGGCGAGCGCACGGTTCGACCGTGAGATGGTGCTAACGGCTAACTAGCCAGTTAGCTAGGATGGCTGCCGGCCTGACGTTCGCTGCTGTGCTGCGGTGAGAAGCGCGAGACGAAGAGGAGCATTCTTTGTGAGTACAAGCCGGATGTGCGGGCTTCCAAGGGGAGCGAAGAGGGCTGTTTAGGGTCCCAACGTACCCGATAAAGAAACAGGCCTGCAACTGGGGGTTGACTTTCTTTTATTTTATTTCCGGCTTAGTTATAGGGTTGTTGAGCTGTATGCTAATGTGTTAGTCTGATTAATTTGTGTGTGTCTGAATGCAGATGCTTTTTAGCCATTGAGGCTTATTACTTTCATTCACTCTAATAATTATTACTCATAATACATTTGTATATATAATTCTGTGTACTTGTGTGAGTGTGGATTATTCATGTGTGTTTATTCCTGTGGTGTCTAGGCTATGGTAAATGACAGGTTGAGACAACCTTAAAGGGCTAGTCCACCATTTTACTGGAAGTAACCTAGTGACACCCAGAGATTTCTAGACCATGTTAGATTGCCTTAAAGGGGTCATATGCCATATTTAAGCGTCTTAAAGGGGTAGTCAACTTTTTAGTTGGAGTTACCAGATGACACTGTAAAACAATTATAGCCTTTAGAACATACTTTAAACACATAAAAAGCGAAGTTAACATACTTCAATAGTTTATTGGATACCGAGTTGTATAGAGAACTCAGGAGCGTTGTCCTTGACAGTTAAAAGGGATAGATTGTTGTGCTCGCGCACCAGAACCTGACCCGTGTGGCGAAACCCAAGACAGACAGACACGAGATGACTTCAAAATCTACAAAGGGGGGTTTTATTGTGGGAGGGAAATGTATGGTGAAAAAAGGCGTTCTGTTAGTGGGATGTGTGAATAAACTATGTGTGGTGTCCCGTGGTTTGCGTGTATAACTATGTGTGAGTGTTTTTAGCCTATGTGTGGTGCGGTATGTAAATGACCAGGAGGTGTTGAAAAAATGTGCGTGCACCTGGCGAGAAAGTCCAGTCCGTGATCCAAGAGGGGTTGTCCGAGAAAGTCCAGGTCCGAGATCCGGGAAGTCGAGTCCGAAAGGAGGGGTCCAGATAGAGGGACAAGGGGGGAGATCGCAGGAGAGGTCCGGGGAGAAACGTGAAGGTCGCTGGGGACGAGGGAGACGCGGGGAGCCGTGGAAATCGCGGAGGGAGAGTCTTGGGAGGAAACAGAGACACGAAGATAAGACACTGGGGAATAAACAGAATGCAAGGAACGCTGGAGGGCTTGTCAGAACTTTACCTCAGGGTTCAGTACGTCGAAGCACTGAGAGACGTTCTGGGAGGCTTCTTGTAGAAGGCTGCCTGATTGCCACAGGTGTGCCTGATGGATGATGGCAAACACCTGGTGCAGTGCAGCGCTCGTCTCCTCAGAGCGCGAGCCGAGCGCTCGGATGTTTCCGGCACGTCCGAGCTGGGGGAGTGGCTTGAACGTGCCGGGGAGGCAGCTCGGGGCGGTGTAACCACAACAGGACCCCCCCTCCTACGGGAGACACCGGGCGACCGTCCGATGGCGTTGGGGTGGGCCCGATAGAACTCCTCCAGGAGTGCGGGGTCGGCCAGGTAGGACCGGGGAACCCAGCTGCGGTCCTCGGGCCCATAGCCAACCCAGTCCACCAGGTATTGGTACCCACGCCCCCGGCGGCGTACGGCGAGCAGCTGGTCGACATCCCAGACCATATCACCACCGTCGAGGACCCTGGGGGGTGGAGGAGCTTGGACAGGGGGAGACAGGGGGCTGGTGGCTACCGGTTTGAGGCGCGAGACGCGGAAGACGGGATGGATCTTGAGTGAGGTAGGGAGATGGAGACGCACCGCCGAAGGGTTGACGATGCGGTCGATGGTGTAGGGACCGACGTAGCGGGGAGCCAACTTCCGGTTGAGGGTAGGGAGGGGCAGGTCCCGGGCCAGGAGCCATACCCTCTGGCCAGGTCGATAAGCTGGGGCCGGCACACTCCGCCGGTTGGCGCTGCGCCGGGCCCGCTCTGTAGCTCGCAACATAGCGGCCCGGGCGGTCTTCCAAACGCGCCGACATCGGCGGAGATGGGCCCTCGTGGACGGGACCGCCACCTCCAACTCCTGATGGGGGAACAGAGGGGGTTGATAGCCCAGGGAACACTCGAAGGGGGACAAACCGGTAGCCGAACTCTCCATGGAGTTGAGCGAGTACTCCACCCAGGGCAGGTACTTGCTCCAGGAGGCGGGGTTGCTGGTGGTAACGCAACGCAAAGCCGCCTCCAGGGCTTGATTGGCCCGCTCTGCCTGCCCATTGGTCTGGGGGTGATACCCGGAGGAGAGGCAGACCGTGGCCCCAATCCCCTTACAGAAGGCCTGCCATACCTTCGAAGTGAACTGGGGACCACGGTCAGAGACAATGTCCAGGGGAATCCCATGAGGTCGGACGACGTGGGAGACGAGAAGGTCCGCCGTCTCGGCTGCAGAGGGGAGTTTGGTGAGGGCAACAAAATGGACGGCCTTGGAAAACCGGTCGACAATGGTCAGAATGGTGTCATTGCCTTGGGTCACGGGGAGGCCAGTTACAAAGTCCAAGGCAATGTGGGACCAAGGTCGGCCGGGGACAGGAAGGGGGCGCAGGAGACCTGCTGGAGGGCGATGGAGAGCCTTGCTGCGGGCGCAGGTGGTGCAGGCTGCCACGAACTCTCTGGTGTCTGCCTCCATGGTGGGCCACCAGAAACCCCTGCGGATGAAGGCCGCCGTTCGGTAGACACCGGGGTGGCAGGCAAGATGGCTGGAGTGGCCCCACTCCAGCACCTGGGGCCGGACAGAGGGAGGCACAAATAGCCGGTTCCGGGGTCCATTGCCTGGGTCGGGCTGGGCGCGCTGGGCCCTTCTCACCACTGATTCGATGGCCCAGGTGACGACACCCACCACCCGAGCCGGGGGAAGGATGGTGTCTGGGGCCTCAGGGGACCCCTCAGGAAACAGACGGGAGAGGGCGTCTGCCCTGACGTTCTTGGTGCCCGGGCGGTAGGTGAGGGTGAAGTCGAACCGGCTGAAGAAGAGAGCCCAGCGCGCCTGCCTGGGGTTGAGCCTCTTAGCCGTCCGTACGTAGGTCAGGTTTTTGTGATCGGACCATACGATGAACGGCTGCCCTGCTCCCTCCAGCCAGTGTCTCCACTCCTCTAGGGCGGCGTGGACGGCCAGCAACTCCCTGTTGCCGATGTCATAGTTCTTCTCCGCAGGACTGAAACGCCGGGAGAAGAAGGCGCACGGGTGGATCTTCTGGTCCTCCTCCGACCGCTGGGAGAGGACGGCTCCGATGCCCGTGTCCAATGCGTCCACCTCCACGATGAACTGCCTGCACGGGTCCGGGTGGGCGAGCACCGGAGCCGTTGTGAACAGCCTCTTCAGGGCCAAGAAGGCGGCTTCCGCCTCCGAGGTCCAGGAGAAGGGGCGGAGGTTGGAGGTGAGTGCAGTGAGGGGGACGGCCACACGGCTGAACCCCCTGATGAAGCGCCGGTAGAAGTTTGCAAACCCCAGGAAGCGCTGGAGTTGCGTCCTGTTGGTGGGCCGTGCCCACTCCTCCACCGCTCGGGTCTTCCTGGGGTCAGTGCGGACGAGCCCCTTCTCCACGATGTGGCCAAAGAACTCCACGGAGGCGAAGTGGAACACGCACTTCTCGGCTTTCATGAAGAGCCTGTTCTCCAGCAGCCGTTGGAGGACCAGGCGGACATGCTGGTGGTGTTCCTCCTCAGTCCTGGAGAACACGAGTATGTCATCCAGGTACACCACCGCGAACGTGTTCAGCATGTCCCGGAGCACGTCGTTGACCAATGCCTGGAAGACGGCCGGGGCGTTGGTGAGGCCGAAGGGCATAACGAGGTATTCGAAATGCCCTAGGTGGGTGTTGAAGGCCGTCTTCCATTCATCCCCTTCCCGGATGCGCACCAGGTGGTACGCGCTGCGCAGGTCCAGCTTCGTGAACACCGTGGCGTGAGTGAATGGCTCGAACGTGGAACTCATAAGGGGGAGTGGATATTTATTTTTCACCGTGATGTTATTTAGCATTCGATAATCTATGTAAGGCCTCAGGCTGCCCTCCTTCTTTGCCACAAAAAAGAAGCCCGCCGCCACCGGGGAAGACGAGGGCCTTATGATTCCTGAAGCCAGGGACTCTGTGATATAATTGCGCATAACCTCCTTCTCTGGGACGGAGTGGTTATACAACCGACCGGTGGGAAGGGCGGCCCCGGGATAGAGATCTATGGCACAATCATAGGGACGGTGAGGGGGGAGGGAAAGTGCACTGTCTTTACTAAATACAGGGGCTAAATCTTGATAAATGGAAGGAACACCAGTGAGATCCGTGGGAGGAGGCACGGGTCTGAGGCCGCTGGACGGGGAGTGGGCGGAGCGAAGGCAGTTGGCATGACACGCAACGCTCCAACCCAAAATCCGCCCAGTAGACCAAGAGATGTAGGGATCGTGCCGTTCCAACCACGGTCTTCCTAACACCAGGGGCGCTGTGGGGGCGTGCAAAACCAAGAAACGGATAGCTTCCACGTGATTACCCGAAAGAGTGAGGGTGAGGGAAGCAGTGCTGTGTGCGATTTTACCAAGTGAACGACCATCTAGGGCTTGGGCTGTGAGGGGTGTGTCTAGGGGGACGAGTGGAATGCCGGCCTGCCGGGCCAGCGAGATGTCCATCAAACACTCGTCCGCCCCCGAATCCAGAAGTGCACCAACAGACAGTGAGTGGTTACCCCAGGTGAGAGTGACCGGAAAAAGATGGTTGTGCTCCTTCTTGGGCTGGGGCTGAGGAAGGGTCGTCAGGCTCGCTAGGACACCCCTCACTAGTGAGCCGGGTCTTTTGGGGCGAGTCGGGCAGGCCTTGATGTAGTGGCCCGACCTCCCGCAGTAGAGGCAGAGGTGGCCATGCATCCTCTGCTCCCTAACCTCCAGCGGGAGCCATGACCGACCCAACTGCATGGGCTCCTCCTCCGGCCTGGATCCAGAAGCCACCCAGGGTTGCGAGGGGGAGTGTGAGGGTGGAGAGAGCCCACGGGACGCTGACCCAGGGAAGGCACCGGTAGGACGGACGGGGGTTGGTCTATGGGAGGGGCCAGCGCGCGGGGCGCGTTCCTGGCGCCGCTCCTGCAGCCGTTCGTCCATCTGGAGGGCGAGGGTGACGAGCTCGTTGAAGGAGGCAGGGCGGTCCCGAACGATGAGATCTTTGATGGGCTCGCTCAGCCCCCTCCTGTACGCGCTCTTGAGCGCAGTGTCATCCCACCCACTGTCTGCCGCGAGTATCCTTACCTCCAAGGAATAATCTGCCACCGACCTGGCTCCCTGTTGGATGGAATGGAGGCGGCTGGCAGCGTCCTGCCCATCAGCTGGGTGGTCGAACACCAGATTGAACTCGCGGCGGAAGGCACCATAGTCCGAGGCGAGCTGCTCGGTATGGCCTACCGCCGCTATGGCCCAGCTGAGGGCTTTGCCGGTGAGGAGGGACATGACAAGGGCTACCTTGGTCTCTCCTGTCCTATACCTAGCTGGCTGGTGTTTGAACAGGAGCTCACACTGACCAAGGAAACCCCTGCACAGCTCGAACTCCCCACCGAAGGCCTTCAGGCAGGGAAGGTTAGGCTCGCACCGGGGGTCCAGTGGGGGTTGACTTGGAGGAGGAGGGGGAACGTCGGGACCAGGAACGGGGAAACCGGAGGCCGAGCTGGGGGCAGAGACCGGGGCCAGAGCAGGGTGGTCGCTCATCCTGGAGACCGCTGTTGAGAGTGCAGCGATCTGCGCGGAGAGGGCGTCTAACGCGCTCGTCGTGGTCTGGGAGCCGGACTGAAGACCTCTGATCTCTCCGGTGACATGGGTTAAGGCAGTAGTAAGTGGAGAGAGGCAAGTTGACAGCTGTGACTTCTTATTACTGCCTCTAGGGGGACGGGGCTCTGGGGCGTCACAGGGACCGTCTGCTCCTTGGGTTTGCCTGGGTCCATAATGGCTTCGACGTTCTGTTATGCTCGCGCACCAGAACCCGACTCGTGTGGCGAAACCCAAGACAGACAGACACAGGATGACTTCAAAATCCACAAAGGTGGTTTTATTGTGGGAGGGGAATGTATGGTGCGAAAAACGTTCTGTTAGTGGGATGTGTGAATAAACTATGTGTGAGTGTTCTTAGCCTATGTGTGGTGCGGTATGTAAATGACCAGGAGGTGTTGAAATAATGTGCGTGCACCTGGCAAGAAAGTCCAGTCCGTGATCCAAGAGGGGTTGTCCGAGGAAGTCCGGGTCCGAGATCCGGGAAGTCGAGTCCGAAAGGAGGGGTCCAGATAGAGGGACAAGGGGGGAGATCGCAGGAGAGGTCCGGGGAGAAAACGTGAAGGTCGCTGGGGACGAGGGAGACGCGGGGAGCCGTGGAAATCGCGGAGGGAGAGTCTTGGGAGGAAACAGAGACACGAAGATAAGACACTGGGGAATAAACAGAATGCAAGGAACGCTGGAGGGCTTGTCAGAACTTTACCGCAGGGTTCAGTACGTCGAAGCCCGGAGTGGTGTTCTGGGAGACGTCTTGTAGAGGGCTGCCTGATTGCCGCAGGTGTGCCTAATGGATGATGGCAAACACCTGGTGCAGTGCAGCTCTCGTCTCCTCAGAGCGCAAGCCGAGCGCTGGGGGAGTGGCTTGAACGTGCCGGGGAGGCAGCTCGGGGCGGTGTAACCACAACACAGAACGGATTACTCACTTCCCTCCACCATCACGGACAACGTCCCCATCCATATTATCCGCTCACCGGCCTCGCAGTGGAAACGCTGCCCCCTGTCGGCAACGTAAACAGAAGAGGAGGAAACGAGGCGGGCTACATGCTAAGCTAAGTAGCGCTCCCTTCAAAGTGTCCCTCCCCAGCATCTTCATGTCTAATGTCCGATCGTTAGCTAACAAAATGGACGAGATAAGACTCAGGCTGTACTCTCAGAAAAGGCTGCAGAACTGCTGTCTGCTGATGTTTACGGAGACTTGGCTCAACAGCAACATAGCGACTCGGCAGTTGAGCTAGCGGGCCGCACAGCCTTCCGTGCCGACAGGACAGCGGACTCCGGCAAGACCCGCGGAGGAGGTTTGAGTATTTATGTCAATATTTCTTGGTGCAACAATATAAAGATGGTTGAAAGGCATTGCTCTGCTGATCTGGAGCTCCTTATGATTCAGTGCAGGCCTTTTTACCTGCCCAGGGAGCTAACGGCCATTACCATCGCCACTGTCCCCCCACATGCTAATGCTAAGGTAGCACTGAAGCAGCTACAATGTGCCATCAGCAGACAACAGACCAAACACCCGGACAATGCCTTTATCATAGGTGGTGACTTTAATCAGGCTAACCTCAGGGCTGTACTGCCCAAATTCCATCAGCATGTCTCCTGCCCCACTAGGTGACAAACCACCCTGGACCATCTCTATACAAACATCAAGGACTCATACAAAGCTACTCCCTGCCCTCATCTGGGGCATTCTAACCACCTCTGCCTGTTCCTGGTCCCAGCCTACAAACCCCTAACAAAACGGGTCAAGCCAGCAGTAAAGATAATCACTGTCTGGCCAGAAGGAGCAGTCTCTGAACTCCAGGACCGTTTTGACAACACAGACTGAAGTATTTTTGCACATTCAGCTACCCATGGCTCCCATATAGACATTAATGAACAGACATCTGCCATACTAGCCTACATTAACTTTTGCACTGAGAGTGTCACAACAAAAAAATCAGTCCGCACCTTTCCAAACCAGAAACCCTGGATGACCAGTGAGGTCCGGCAGCTGCTGAAAGTCCGGGATGCAACGTTCAAGTCAGGTAACTGTGAGGCCTACAGCGCAGCCAGATCCAACCTCAAAAAGGGCATCAGAACAGCCAAACATAAATATTACCTACAAATAGAGGACCACTTTCACAATAACTCTGATCCCCGGCGAATGTGGCAAGGCATTCAGTCTATCGCAGACTACAAAAGCTCCAATAGCAGTCCCACTGTCCATGATGCCTCCCTGCCAGACAAGCTAAATCATTTCTATGCCCGCTTCGACAAGGACAATACTGACCCGGGCACAAAAATCCCCAGCCACCCAGAAAACCAGTTGCTCACTCTATCAATCACAGAGGTCAGAGAATTACTGCGCAGAGTGAACACACGGAAGGCCGCCGGACTGGACGGCATACCGGGTCGGGTCCTTCGGGAATGTGTCGACCAGCTGGCTGAGGTCTTCACAACTTTATTTAACATCACACTGTCCCAATCCATAGTCCCGACATGCTTTAAGACCACCGCTATCATTCCTGTCCCCAGGAAACCAACATCCACATGTCTGAATGACTACCGACCCATAGCGCTCACCCCCATTGCCATGAAGTGCTTGAGAGACTGGTTCTGACTCACATCAAAAATATTACCCCCCACATTCGACCCACATCAGTTCGCCTACCGTCCCAAAAGGTCTACTGACGATGCCATTGCCACTGCCCTGCACTTTGCTCTGACCCACCTTGAACTTAACAACACATACATCCGGATGCTGTTTATAGATTACAGCTCTGCCTTCAACACTATCATCCCCGCCAAACTAACCACCAAACTCCTCTCCCTTGGCCTCAAGCCCTCCCTCTGTAACTGGACGCTGGACTTCCTGACCAACAGACCTCAGTCTGTTAGGTTAGGTGACCACTCCTCCTCCACCCTGACCCTCAGCACAGATGCCCCTCAAGGCTGTGTTCTGAGCCCCCTCCTTTTCTCCCTCTTTACCCACGCCTGCCTGCCAACTCACCCTTCAAATGTTATAGTTAAGTTTGCAGATGACACCACAGTCATTGGCCGTATCACCAACAATGACAAGACAGCCTACAGCAGGGCTGTCAAACTGCAGGCCTCGAGGGCCGCAGTGTCTGCAGGTATTTGTTGCAACCGTGCACTACACCACCTGATTTCACTAATTACCTCACCTCCTGGATCAAGGAGGGAAAGGAACTAGTTTAATCAGGTGGTGTAGTGCATGGTTGCAACAAATACCTGCAGACACTGTGGCCCTCGAGGCCTGGAGTTTGACACCCCTGGCCTACAGGGACGAGATTCAGCACCTCATATCACGGTGTACTACCAACAATATTGTCTTCAATGTGCAGAAGACGAAGGAGCTGATTGTGGACTTCAGGAGGTCAAGAAGTTGCAGCCACTCCCCCATACACATCAATGGGGTGGAAGTGGAGCGTGTTTCCAGCTTTAAATTCCTTGGAGTCCACATCAGCGAGGAACTCTCCTGGACATTAAACACCCAGGCCCTTGTGAAAAAGGCCCAACAACGCCTGCATTACCTGATGAGGCTGAGGAGCACCCGTCTACACAACACAACCACACCGTAATTACGCATTCATTACAGCATATTTACAGCTTATTCCTCCAAGAACGCGGTCAACAACAGAGGTGAAGTGTTCGTAGTTGTTTTACTCTGTTGTCTAGACGTTTTAATGGGGACATCATTTTCACAGGGCAGAAAGTCTTTTTTTCTTTTTTCTTTTTTGTATTTTCTATGTCCCTGGGTCAGTTGGCTACAGGTGGTACAGACCGAGAGTGTTCTGAGTGTTCCTTTGCCTTACGCATGTGCAGCGTAGGTCTCGCCCAGAATGAAGGACTTCCGGTCTGAGTAGCGGGCAGTGTGGTCAGATTTGAAGGGAATGATGTAGGTGGAAGAGCAACGCCAGGGGGTGCCTGACTGGTAGTCATTATGGGCCATGTGGAAGGGCCAGCAATCGCAGGGGGTACTTGACTGGGAGGCATTATGGGCCGTGTGGACGGGCCAGCAGTCGCAGGGGTCGTCTGCAGATGAGATGGAAGTGGTCTTTGTGATGGTGGACGGCTGATTCGTGGCGTGCAGGTTGAGGAGCCTCTCTTAGCGATGGATGAAGTCCTGCACAGTTTTGATGTTAATTTTTGGAAGAGGGGTGCCTGCCTGCTTTGCATATTACTGGATCCTCCATCAAAATCCGGTGCTGGATTCGCTCGTACGCCTTCATGATGGAGCTCTTCTCAGGACTGGTGCGAGACCCTTGAGGCGAGCTCAACCACAAGAGTTTCACCAGTGTGTACGTCAGCCTGTTGTGCTGAACACTGATATCCTGTTGCGCTGGCGCGTAACGCTTGGCCATCGTCACCCTTCGTATGACGGCAGCATCCACAAGTTCACCCTTTTTGTGCGGAAGTAGAGGGCGTTGCCCCAGTGTGTTCTTTACAGCCGGTTGAACTGCTGCGGCTGCTTGTCATGCTCTTCCATTGCGTTCCAGGCTTCCAGGACCCTGTTCCTCTGTTCAGTGGTGAGCGACAGCTTGTCCTCCGCCAGGCAAATCTCCAACAGCGTAGAAGAGAACAATTCCAGCTTTTGAAAACCAGGTAGAGGACTTGGACTGCAGGCATCAAATCAAATTAAGGCCAAACTCAGCATATGACTTTCTGTGATCTTTTTTTCAGACATGGTTTACATGCATATTCAGCTATCCAAAGAAACTGAATCGCGTGCAACTGGACTTGGTATATATCCGTGAAGACGTTTCGCCTCTCATCCAAGATGTTATGGCTCGCCCACCCCGCGCCGTGGCCCGCCCACCCCACGCCGGCAGCCAATCGGCTCGTCAGGGCCGGGCTTAGTCATCAGGGCTGGGCATAAGTTTGGTGGCCTCCCACGTGCCCTTTGTCAGTTCGTGTTGTAACCTCCCCGCAGTAGCGGCGACTCTCCTCTCACGGTCCTTTTCTCTACGAACTCATCCCAGCCCTTGGTTCATGTTTTTCCCTTGCAAGGTTTCCCCGTGGAAGTATCCTGCCTTGTTCCCGTTTGGATTACCCGCGAGTTTTTTTCCCCCTTGGACTTTCCGTTTTTTCCTTGTCGCTCATTGCCTTCCTATGTTTGAATAAAGTACGCCAGTTTTCGGCTAACCCCATCTCTGCCTGGTGTCGTGCGCTTGGGGTCTTCCACAAACCCTAACAGTACGAACTGACCATGACGACCCCAGCCGACACGGAGAGCGTACCGGCCAGCCCGCTTCGAGCAGCCCTCATCGAACAGATCCGCCTGACTAACTCCCACACCCAGCAGCTAGATGCGGCCTCCGCCGCGGTGAGAGATCTTCAGACTCGGGTCCAGCCCCTCCAGGCCTGTGTGGGTAACCTAACGAGGCAGCAGGCGGCGTTGGCGAGCCAACAGGCAGAGATCCTGCGGCAGTTGCAAACCATCACGGCGGCTCTCACCATCCAGCCGCCGGGCCAGCGTGCCCCTGGAGTCGTGGGTAACCCGCCCCCTGGGCCCGTGGCCCCGGTTAACCCTGTGGGGCTCAACCCAGTTCCCCGGGAGCCCTGCCTCTCCAGCCCACGACCGTTTGATGGCGACGTTGAGACCTGTGCCACGTTCATCATGCAGTGTGAGCTGGTCTTCCTGCACCAACCCAGCATGTTCACGTCTGATGCTGCCCGGGTCGCTTACGTGACCAACCTGCTCACAGGCCGAGCAGCTCAGTGGGCCACTGCTTCCTGGTCCATGAAGGCCAGTTTCTGCCTCACCTACGAGACCTTTGAGGCGGAACTACGGAAGGTTTTCCACCATCCAGTCGGTGGCCAGGACCCTGGTGCTCGGCTGAGCAGTATCCAGCAGGGCAGTGTCACAGACTACTCGGTGGAGTTCAGGCTGGCCGCAGCTGAGAGCGGCTGGAACGACCGGTCACTTTGGGTCACCTTCCGGAGAGGTCTCAGCGAGGCTGTCAAGGACCAGCTAGCCACCCGGAAGGAGCCCACCTCCCTCGAGGACCTGATCAAGCTCGCCATCCGCATCGACGGACGCCTCTGGGAGAGGAGGCACGAGCGAGCCCTGCGTGGATCCCCCTCCATTCCCCAGTCGTCCAGCACTCCTAACAGGATCCCTACTCCTGTTCGCCCCACTTTCCCTGTGGCCGTTTCTCCCCCCGCGCCCCAGACCACGACGGGGTAGGAACCTATGCAGCTGGGGCGCACGCGCCTTAGTCCGGCCGAACGGGAGGCCCGGTTCAAGGCAGGTCAATGCCTCTACTGTGGCCAGAAGGGACATCTGATCAGCGGCTGCCCCACTCGGCCAAAAGACTAGGCTCACTGGGGCCCCGGGAGATCCTAGTGAGCCGACTTTCCTGTTCCCGCCGTCCTGCCTCACAGAACCATCTAGTTAGCGTTACCCTGGCCTGGGCTGACCAGCGGCTCACGGTGGGTGCACTCCTCGACTCGGGGGCTGATGAGTGTTTCCTGGACTCAGAGTTTGCGGCCCAGGCTAACACCCTGCTAGAGACGCTGGAGAAGCCCATGGAGGCCTTCGCGCTGGACGAGCGCTGCCTGGCCAGCGTCACCCAACGCACCCACCCTGTCTCTCTCACCATAGCAGGTAACCATGTGGAGAGACTTCGGTTCTACATCATCCAGTCCCCGTTAGTCCCTGTGGGCGCCCCTGGTTCGTGCAGCATGAGCCACACATCGCCTGGGCCTCCGGTACCATCATGGAGTGGAGCTCCTCCTGTCATGCCCAATGTCTCCAGGCTGCTCCCGCCCCATCCCCACGACGTGCCCCTAGTACCCCGCCTCCCGACCTCTCCTCTGTTCCCCCTGAGTACCATGAGTTAGGTGAGGTTTTCAGCAAGACCCGGGCCCAATCTCTTTCTCCTCATCGACATTATGACTGTGCTATCGACCTCCACTCTGGGGCACCCCTTCCCAGCAGTCGTCTGTACAGTCTGACCATCCCCGAGAAAGCTGCGATGGACGAGTACATCTCCGAGCGGGGCTCATTCGGCCCTCGTCCTCCCAGGTGGCAGCTGGATTCTTTTTCGCGAAGAAGGACGGGGGCCTCCGACCCTGCATTGACTATCGCCAACTCAATGAGATAACCGTCAAAAACAAGTACCCCCTTCCTCTCATGAGTTCCACCCTTGAGCCCCTCACCCAGGCTACAGTCTTCACTAAGCTGGACCTCCGGTGTGCCTATCATCTGGTCCGGATCCGGAAGGGGGACGAGTGGAAGACAGCCTTTAAGACGCCCCGGTGTTGTGGTTACACCGCCCCGAGCTGCCTCCCCGGCACGTTCAAGCCACTCCCCCAGCTCGGACGTGCCGGAAACATCCGAGCGCTCGGCTCGCGCTCTGAGGAGACGAGCGCTGCACTGCACCAGGTGTTTGCCATCATCCATCAGGCACACCTGTGGCAATCAGGCAGCCTTCTACAAGAAGCCTCCCAGAACGTCTCTCAGTGCTTCGACGTACTGAACCCTGCGGTACAGTTCTGACAAGCCCTCCAGCGTTCCTTGCATTCTGTTTATTCCCCAGTGTCTTATCTTCGTGTCTCTGTTTCCTCCCAAGACTCTCCCTCCGCGATTTCCACGGCTCCCCGCGTCCCGAGCGACCTTCACGTTTCTCCCCGGACCTCTCCTGCGATCTCCCCCCTTGTTCCTCTATCTGGACCCCTCCTTTCGGACTCGACTTCCCGGATCTCGGACCTGGACTTTCTCGGACAACCCCTCTTGGATCACGGACTGGACTTTCTCGCCAGGTGCACGCACATTTTTTCAACACCTCCTGGTCATTTACATACCGCACCACACATTGGCTAAAAACACTCACACATAGTTATACACGCAAACCACGGGACACCACACATAGTTTATTCACACATCCCACTAACAGAACGCCTTTTTTTCACCATACATTTCCCTCCCACAATAAAACCCCCCTTTGTAGATTTAGAAGTCATCTCGTGTCTGTCTGTCTTGGGTTTCGCCACACGGGTCAGGTTCTGGTGCGCGAGCATAACACCCCGGGGTCATTACAAGTACCTGGTCATGCCGTTCGGCCTCACCAACGCCCCGGCGGTATTCCAGGCTCTCATGAATGACATTCTCCGCGACATGCTCGACGAGTTTGTGGTGGTGTACCTCGATGACATCCTCATCTTCTCCAGGACCCTCGAGGAACATGTCCAGCATGTCCGCCGGGTACTCGAACGTCTCCTCCGGAACCGGCTCTTCGTCAAGGCAGAGAAGTGCCGGTTCCATTCCCCTTCCGTTGACTACCTGGGCTTCGTCGTTGAGAGGGGACAGACCCGGGCCGACGCCCGCAAGATCCAGGCTGTGGTGGACTGGCCCGATCCCACATCACGGAAGGAATTACAGAGCTTCCTCGGGTTTGCGAACTTCTATCGGAGGTTCATCCGGAACTACAGCTGCGTGGCAGAACCTCTCACCAGGCTGACCTCCCCCTCCCAGCCGTTCATCTGGTCCCCGGCTGCCCGCTCTGCGTTCCAGTCCCTCAAGGAGAGGTTCACCAGCGCCTCGGTCCTGCTCCACCCTGACCCCAAGAGGCAGTTCATCGTAGAGGTTGACGCTTCGGACACCGGGTTGGGGGCTGTCCTCTCCCAGCGGTCAGCGTCTGACCAGAAGGTCCACCCATGCGCCTTCTTCTCTCGCCGGTTCCTCCCCGCCAAGGAGAACTACGATGTCGGGAACCGGGAGCTGCTGGCAGTGGTGGCTGCTCTGGAGGAGTGGCGCCATTGGCTGGAGGGGGCGGAACAGCCGTTCACCATCTGGACGGATCATAAGAACTTGACGTTCATCCGGGCAACCAAGCGCCTCAATGGTCGGCAGGCACGGTGGGCCAGCTTCCTCAGTCGGTTTGACTTCACGCTGACTTATCGCCCCGGGTCCCGCAACACGAAGGCAGACTCCCTGTCCCGACAACACCCGAGGAGGGAGCCAGCTACAGAGGAGCCGACTCCCATCCTTCCTGAGGCCAGGGTGGTTGGCGCGGTTAGCTGGGGCATCGAGACCGTGGTCAGGCAGGCGTTGCGCTCCCATCCCGCCCCGAGCCACGTCCCTCCACGCCGCCTATTCGTCCCGGACGCAGTCCGGCCCCGGGTTCTCCAGTGGGGCCATGCCAGTCAGTTTGCTTGCCATCCAGGTGTCCACCGCACCTTCACCTTTCTGGCTCGGCGTTTCTGGTGGCCCACCATGAGGAACGACGTCAGGGACTTCGTAGGGGCCTGCTCCGTCTGTGCTCGCAGCAAGGCCTCTCACCAGGCACCCGCGGGTCTGCTGCAGCCCCTCCCAACACCAAGCCGGCCCTGGTCCCATGTGGCGTTGGATTTTGTCCCCGGACTGCTGCCCTCCCAGGGTAACACTGATCCTGACAGTGGTGGACCGCTTCAGTAAGGGAGTGCACCTGGTGGCCCTCCCCAGACTCCCATCGGCTTCTGAGATAGCGGACCTCCTGACGAGCCACATGTTCCGTCTCCACGGCCTTCCCCTGGACGTCGTCTCGGACCGAGGGCCCCAGTTCGTCTCCCAGGTATGGCGGGCCTTTTGTAAGGGGTTGGGTGCCTCTGTTAGTCGCTCCTCTGGCTATCACCCACAGACTAACGGACAGACAGAGAGGATGAGCCAGAGCGTGGAGTCTGCCCTCCGGTGCGTGGCCGCCAAGAAGCCCAGCTCCTGGAGCCGGTTCCTCCCCTGGGTCGAATATGCCATCAACTCCCTGGTCAGCTCTGCCACCGGCCTCTCACCTTTTGAGGTGTCCCTGGGCTACCAGCCGCCTCTCTTTGCTGCGCAGGAGTCGGAAGTGGCGGTTCCCTCCGTGCAGGCCCATCTGAATCGGTGTCGTCGCGTCTGGGAGGTGACAAGAGCCGCTCTGCTCCGGGCAGCTGAGCGCGCCAGTCGGGGAGCCAACCGACGCCGGTCCCCAGCACCTACGTACCAACCAGGCCAAAGGGTGTGGCTGTCCTCGAAGGATCTCCCGCTTCAGTCCACCGCGAAGAAGCTGAACCCCCGGTTTGTCGGCCCCTTTGAGATCAGGAAGGTTCTCAGCCCCGCGGCGGTGAGTCTTGAGCTTCCGGCTTCCTTGAAGACCCATCCCGTGTTTCATGTGTCTCGGGTTAAGCCTGTCTCCCACAGTCCTCTGATGCCTCCGGCCCCGGCTCCGCCTCCCCCTGAGATCGTGGATGGGCACCCCCAGTGGAAGGTCCGCCGGCTGCTGGACGTCCGGCGCCGAGGACGGAGGTTCCAGTATTTGTTGGACTGGGAGGCGCTACGGTCCGGAGGAACGTAGCTGGGTCTCCCGCCAGCTCATCCTGGACCCTGGGCTGCTCACTGAGTTCCATCCCGACAAGCCGGGCAAGTCGCCTGGTGGCTCCCGTGGAGGGGGGGTACTGTTATGGCTCGCCCACCCCGCGCCGTGGCCCGCCCACCCCACGCCGGCAGCCAATCGGCTCGTCAGGGCCGGGCTTAGTCATCAGGGCTGGGCTTAAGTTTGGTGGCCTCCCACGTGCCGGTTGTCAGTTCGTGTTGTAACCTCCCCGCAGTAGTGGCGACTCTCCTCTCACGGTCCTTTTCTCTACGAACTCATCCCAGCCCTTGGTTCATGTTTTTCCCTTGCAAAGTTTCCCCGTGGAAGTATCCTGCCTTGTTCCCGTTTGGATTACCCGCGAGTTTTTTCCCCCCTTGGACTTTCCGTTTTTCCTTGTCGCTCATTGCCGTCCTATGTTTGAATAAAGTACGCCAGTTTTCGGCTAACCCCATCTCTGTCTGGTGTCGTGCGCTTGGGGTCTTCCACAAACCGTAACACAAGAGGCTTCATCAGTTCGTGCCTTTCTGACTAGACCAAGCTAGTCTGACTGGCTGGTGATGAGACTCAGATATTTATCCTCTTTGGAGTCGTTATCAGAGCTAATGGTGTCCATGGCTCTTTGTGTTCCGATGTTTAGCAACACCCGTCGTTATCAGAGGCATTGATATGCATGGCTCTTTGTGATCCGATGTTAAGCAGCGACGGTCGTTGGGGGTGTTAGTTTCATTCAGTGGTCATGAGTCGTTGGAGCCGTCAGTGACCGACTGTTGTTCTTGGAGGCCAAGCTTCTTGAGTCTCCTGGGACATCTATAGCTCTGATAACGACTCCAAAGAGGATAAATATCTGAGTCTCATCACCAGCCAGTCGGACTAGCTTGGTCTAGTCAGAAAGGCACGAACTGATTAAGCCTCTTGGATGAGAGGCGAAACGTCTTCACGGATATATACCAAGTCCAGTTGCAGTCGATTCAATTCCTTTGGATAACCATGACCTGGATGAATGAGAACATTCACAGACACATATTCAGCTGTAACGTAATAAGTCTCAGCACATGTGAAGTGAGCTGTACCCTGTGGTGGTAGCCAGACCTGTCGAGGTGCACGTTCTGTCCTGTACCCACACACTCATCGCCTCGAGGGCACTTCAGGGAGTACCTCCACACTCCAACAGGGCGCCACACAAAGACGCGGCTCTGAAAAAAGAGCTGTGGAGTTGGCAGACGACCCCTAACGTAGCCGGGAGGTTTTGGTGGGTAAAACCTGCGGTCCGACCTAATCACCCATTGTCTCTTGAAAAGACCAGAGTTGTCCCTGTAGATTTGAACGAGGGTGAACAGCCCTCTTTCGGGGTCCACTTTGAGCCGGGATATATCGGCAGATGGGATGCCATTGGGGTTTTCCCACAGACGCACCCAACCCTCCAGCTTCACCTGCAACACACATAACACACAAACACACACAACGGTTGGTTATTACTGTGTACAAACCAAGTCCTGTTAAAACATAAAACCAGTTTAAAAAAACGTGTAAAACAATTTGTTCTCATTTAGGTTGTTTGCACACAATGTGAATATCGCTTACAGGGGCATCTCTCAGAGGTGACTCCAGGGGATAATCATGACCCTGGGATGTGGACAGGGAATCTGTAGGCTGGCTAGTGGAGACATACTGCTCGGGACGGACAGCAGGCCGGGCAGCGGCCTCAGGCTGTTCCTGTTCCATAACACTTACTTGCTCCTTGTCAAGAATATACTTCCTGAACCTCTTCATCTGCATACTTGTGATGTGGGTCACTGGTGTGTGCAACCACCTCCTCATACAACTGTATCATTTCCCTCTGTAGGTCACTGAACTGTTCTGTCTTTTTGGGTGGTGTACTGGCTGTAGAGCGCCCACATCTCTTGAGAGGTGTTATCCCCAAACCCTCTCTGACCGTAGATGCACCTATCACTCAAGGGGCCTCAAGGGGAACGGAGACTTGTGGGAAGCTCTCGGCGTACCCAGTCAGGTAGTCCTTCATCCACTGGTCTGCTTGCTCTCCCTTTCTATTTGGGTTAGTCACCTCTACCCCGTGCTCGTCAAGTATGCTGGAATCATACACATCAACTTAGTACAGTCATCATTACTATTGCTGCGATTGTAATAATGAGTAAAGATACTTTGCAAAGATGAATAATAAACACTGATATAAACACTGCCATACTTTTGTGCAAACATATTGTGAAAATCTTGGCATTTTCAACTCTGCCACCTCCTGTCTTTTCATCAGTGCCACTGTCTCCAAATCATACAACATAGCTGGTCTCACTACCATCTTGTAAACCTTCCCTCTAACTCTTGCTGGTACCCTTCTGTCGCAAATCACTCCTGACACTCTTCTCCACCCACTCCACCCTGCCTGCACTCTCTTCTTCATCTCTCTTCTGCACTCACCGTTACTTTGGACAATTGACCCCAAGTATTTAAACTCATCCACCTTCGTCACCTCTACTCCTTGCATCCTCACCATTCCGCTGTCCTCCCTCTCATTCATGCATAGGTATTCCATAACCTAAACTTCAGCACTGCCTAACTTTAACCCTAAACTCAGCCCCAACATCTTGGCAGAAGATCATCTGTTTCTCTGTCAAAACGAATTGCACTGAAGCGGTTATGGTCTGAAAAGACTAGCTGGACAACTAGCACTTACTGGACCTACACATTCGTCCCTTTAACAACCAGTATTATTGCTCTCTGACAGAGACAGTCATGAGACGTGTACTAATACTGGGTTGTACAGAGCTGAAACTGCCCCATGAGGCCACTGTCCTGCCATCTTCAGAAGTTCTCTGATGACTCTGCTATAGTCGGCTCCCTCAGTAAGGGTGAGGAGGCTGAGTACAGGGCTGTGGTGGGAAACTTTGTCACATGGCATGAGCAGAACAATCTGCAGCTCAACGTGGCTAAGACAAAGGAGCTGGTTGTTGACCTGAGGAGGGACATGACACCAGTGACCCCTGTCTCCATCCAGGGGGTCAGTGTGGACACTGTGGAATACTATAAGTACCTGGGGATGTATATAAACATAAACTGGACTGGGCTAAGAACACTGATGCCCTCTACAAGAAGGGACAGAGCCGTCTCTACTTTTTGAGGAGGCTGAGGTCCTTCAACATCTGCCAGACGATGCTCAGGTTGTGGTGTGAGTCTGTGTTGGCCAGTGCTCTCCTGTTTGCTGTTGTGTGTTGGGGCAGCAGGTTGAGGGTAGCAGATGCAAACAGGCTCAATAAACTGATCTGCAAGGCCGGTGACGTTGTGAGGGTGGAACTGGATTCTCTGGCGGCGGTTTCTGAGAGCAGGACGCTGTTGAAATTCCGTGCCATCATGGACAATGTCTCACCCACTCCATGACATGCTGGATGGGCACAGGAGTACTTTTAGTAATAGACTCATTCTGCCGAAAAGCACCACAGAGTACCACATGAGGTCATTCCTGCCTGTGGCCATCAAACTTTACAACTCCTGCCTCAGACTCAGACTGTCAGACACTCTGAGTTAATGGTCATTGGATTGGCCCTGTTGGGTTTTGTTTGTGCTGCTTGTTGTGTGCTGCGGTAGTGCAGTATAGATAGGGTGTTATGTACACCATGCTCGTTGATATATTTTGTTCTTATTTCTATTTCTTATTTAGCTTTTATTTCTGTTTGTTTCTGTTTCTATTTTCTTATCTTGTGTCTTGTTAGTTTTTAGTTAGAACGTGAGTGTTTGTAATAGAACTCAATTTCCCCTTGCGGATAAATAAAGTACTCTGATTCTCATTCTATAAAAAAGGTATTTAACCTCTGGCATGTGGCTTTAATGATCTAACAAGATGGGGTTTAGCTGTTTCTAAGTTTGGGAAATATTAGTTTGTGTCCACTGTTTTACCATCTCTGGACAAAATTATGATGTTAATTCTGTAGGTAGAATTCCCGTTCAAAGGGGCTTTTCATGGCCGCTCTGATGGCCGAGCGGAATAAACTGCCGTTCTTGCAACCCGCTCATCATGTGGCTGCGAGGTTCGTATCCCGGACTCGCCGTAACCGGTCACGGCCAGAGCGTCCACGGGGTAAGGCATTCATCAGGCCACCCTTACCCGAGGGATAGTGGGTGTAGATCGGTGTAATGTTCGGGGACTCGTCGTTCTCCAACGACCCCTCTGGCCCATCCGGGCGCCTGCAGCCAAGCAACCGAAAGCATTCTCCCTACGCCTCCTTCGCGGCCTGAAGGTAATGCAATCTATGCGAGGAGGCTTCAGCGTGTAAAATAGCGAGAGCAGCCGACACGAAGGAAAGCTGGTGTAACGACTACCTCCTTCCTGTGGAAACGTGAGCCAGGGGAGTTATTCGACAAGAGTTCCGGCCATGTGCCATTGGGTTAATCGGATGGGATAAGGGGAAAAACTAGGAATACATTTATATAAAAAGGGCTTTTCATTCTCTGGGTTGCTAAGCGGTATTAGTCCATATTAATGACCCTAAGAGACAGGGATTTCGTGAGAAATAGTTGAGAAAGCATGTAAATTCACTGGAAATCACCAGAAGACTGTTAGAATGACACCTTTTAGACCTCATATAAAGTATCTCTCATATCCTGCCCTGGCGTAAAGAAAACAAACTACAGGTTTTACAGTGTAGTTCAAAGTTATTTCAGCAGGTGGTGTGATTGCGCAATATTTGGCCGTACAGTGAATTTAAATTAAAGTCTTTGTTGGGTTAAAATTGTCATTAAAGTAGTAGACATTTTTTCCTTACCCATCACCTCCTCATCACCTCTGTTCCCTTCACCAACATGTCCACTGAAGTCCACTCCAATCACCACTCTCTCCTCCTTGGGTACCCTCTCCACCATGTCGTCCAACTCACTCCAGAATTCTTCTTTCTCTTCCATCTCACACCCAACTTGTGGGGCATATGCGCTGATAACATTCATCAATAAACCTTCGATTTCCAGCTTCATACTCATCACTCTGTCTGACACTCTCTTCACCTCCAGCACACTCTTGACATACTCTTCCTTCAGAATTACCCCTACCCCATTACTCCTCCCATTCACACCATGGTAGAAGAGATACTTCTGGCCTTACTCCCCTTCCACCTGGTCTCTTGCACACACAGCATGCCTTCCTTTCTTCTCTCCATCATGTCAGCCAGCTCTCTCCCTTTACCAGTCATAGTGCCAACATTCAAAGTTCCGACTCTCACCTCCTCACTCCTACCCTTCCTCCTCTCTAGCTGCCTCTGGACATGCCTTCCCCCTCTCCTTCTCCTTCGCCCAACAGTAGCATAGTTTCCACCGGCACCCTGCTGGTTAACAGTACCAGTGGGGGTCGCTGGTAACCCGGGCCTCGACCGGTCCGGTATGGAAATCTGTGTGTGGGGGTGTGTGGGGGTGTGGGGTGTGTGTGTGGGGTGTGTATGTGTGGGAGTGTGTGTGGGGTGTGTGTGTGGGGGTGTGTGGGGGGTTTGTGGGGGTGTGTGTGTGGGGTGTGTATGTGTGGGAGTGTGTGTGGGGGTGTGTGGGGGTGTGTGGGGTGTGTGTGGGGGTGTGTATGGGGTGTGTATGGGGTGTGGGGTGTGTGTGTGGGGGTGTGTTTGGGGTGTGGGGTGTGTGTGTGGGGTGTGTGTGTGGGGGTGTGGGTGTGTGTGGGGTGTGTGTGTGGAGTATGTGTGGGGGTGTGTGGGGGTGTGTGTGGGGGTGTGTGTGGGGTGTGGGGTGTGTGTGTGGGGGTGTGTATGGGGTGTGGGGTGTGTGTGTGGGGTGTGTGTGGGGGTGTGTGGGAGTGTGTGTGGGGTTGTGTGTGGGAGGGTGTGTGGGGGTGTGTGGGGGTGTGTGGGGTGTGTGTGTGGGGGTGTGTGGGGGTGTGTGGGGGTGTGTGTGGGGTGTGTGTGGGGGTGTGTGTGTGGGGGGTTTGTGGGGGTGTGTGTGTGGGGTGTGTGTGTGTGGGGTGTGTGTGGGGGTGTGTGGGGTGTATGGGGTGTGTGGGGGTGTGTGTGGGGTGTGTGGGGTGTGTGTGTGTGGGGTGTGTGTGGGGGTGTGTGGGGTGTGTGGGGGGGTGTGTGGGGTGTGTGGGGGTGTGTGTGGGGTGTGTGGGGGGGTGTGTGGGGGTGTGTGGGGTGTGTGTGGGGTGTGTGGGGTGTGTGTGGGCTGTGTGGGGTGTGTGGGGGTGTGTGTGGGGAGTGTGGGGTGTGTGTGTGTGGGGTGTGTGTGGTGGTGTGTGGGGTGTGTGGGGGGGTGTGTGGGGTGTGTGTGTGGGGTGTGTGGGGGTGTGTGTGGGGTGTGTGCGGGGGTGTGGGGGGGTGTGTGGGGTGTGTGTGGGGTGTGTGGGGGTGTGTGTGGGGTGTGTGCGGGGGTGTGTGGGGTGTGTGGGGTGTGTGTGGGGTGTGTGGGGGTGTGTGGGGTGTGTGGGGTGTGTGGGGGGGTGTGTGGGGTGTGTGGGGTGTGTGGGGGTGTGTGCGGGGGTGTGTGGGGTGTGTGGGGTGTGTGTGGGGTGTGTGGGGGGGTGTGTGGGGGTGTGTGGGGTGTGTGTGTGGGGGTGTGGGGGGGTGTGTGGGGTGTGTGGGGTGTGTGTGTGGGGGTGTGTGGGGTGTGTGTGGGGTGTGTGGGGGTGTGTGTGGGGTGTGTGCGGGGGTGTGTGGGGTGTGTGGGGTGTGTGTGGGGTGTGTGGGGGTGTGTGGGGTGTGTGGGGTGTGTGGGGGGGTGTGTGGGGTGTGTGGGGGTGTGTGGGGTGTGTGTGGGGTGTGTGTGTGGGGGGGGTGAATAAATGATGAATTGTTGCCAATAGTAAACCAACGTAGCGAGCTAGTATGTATAAGTGATGTGTGTCTGTTTGTGTGGCTGTGTTGCAGTGCCGCAGCTCAGCTGATATGGTGAGCCTCGTGGTGAGCGGAGGCTCCTCTAAAGGTCAACGTTGCCCTTCAGCTGAACTAGAAGCGGGCTGCGGTAAAAAACAACACAAGAAACACACAAAACTTCAACCTGGCAAACAACGGTGAACACTTAGCGGGTTCATGGCGAGCTGGGCGACAACCGTCAATTCAAGCCAGACTAAACTCCATGTCCCATGATGCTTTGTTCCACTCCGCAGTGACATGGGGTGTGGCTGAATTAGACTGTGTGTGTGTGTGTGTGTGTGTGTGTGTGTGTGTGTGTGTGTGTGTGTGTGTGTGTGTGTGTGTCGGGGGAGAGAGCGTACAACACAGCTCAAACGAATCCACTGTGGAGCATCCGTTACGCGGAGATAGAGATGAGACCCGTGTTGTATGGGAGACGTTGTGCAGCATTTACAGCAGGCTATACGTCGTACAGTAAATAGGCTATACGTCGTACAGTAAATAGGCTATACGTCATACAGTAAATAGGCTATACGTCGTACAGTAAACAGGCTATACGTCGTACAGTTATGCTGGAGTCGGTGGCTCGGTGTGCGTTGCTGGAGGTGAAGGATGTTTTGTCAGCGGATGAACTGGGACGTGTAACTGGGCTGCGATGGAACGCCGAGCCAGCGCGTGAGAGCGTGGCGTGAGAGCGTGGCGTGAGAGCGTGTGATCGTTTGTTGGATTTGCGGAACAGACGCTGATTATTAGCGGTGCGTCCCGGCACGTCCAGGATTATCAGCCTTTACGCGCTCGGACCTTTCCTATCGTCATTATTTGGACGCCTTATGAATTTTTTAGATGGATTAAAGGGCCAGGGGTAACGCAGCTCATTACTGGAGAGACAGACCAGTCAGGCTAATTAGAGAACAAAATCTCGAGGCTTCCGCCCCGCCCCCCCCCTTTTTGTTTGTTGGGTGTTTAACGGAAAATACATCCCTCTTTTATTTCGCGCAGTGACCAACAGCTCCCAAGTCATGTCGAAGAATAAGAGCAGCGAGTCGGTGAAGGTGGTGGTGCGCTGCCGGCCGCTGAGCCGGAAGGAGGAGGCGCTGGGGTCCGGGGGGGGCATCGTGGAGATGGACCTGCGGCTGGGACAGGTGGTCCTGCGGAACCCCCGCGCGCCACCCGGCGAACCCCGGAAGTCGTTCACGTTCGACGCGGTGTACGACGGCGGCTCCACGCAGCGAGACCTGTACGACGAGACCGTGCGCCCGCTGATAGAGTCGGTGCTCGCGGGCTTCAACGGCACCATCTTCGCGTACGGGCAGACCGGCACGGGGAAGACGTACAGCATGCAGGGGGCGTGGCGGGACCCGGAACAACGGGGCGTGATCCCCAATGCCTTCGATCACATCTTCACACACATCTCCCGCTCTCAGTCTGATAAACAGTACCTGGTCAGGGCCTCCTACCTGGAGATCTACAGGGAGGAGATCAGAGATCTCCTGAATCCTAACCACGCCAACGCGAGAGCTCTGGACCTCCGAGAGAGCCCGGACACCGGGGTGTATGTGCGGGACCTCACCTCCTGTGTGTGTAAAAGCGTGAAGGAGATTGAGGAGCTCATGAATGTGGGTAATCAGGCACGGGCAGTTGGGTCAACTGATATGAATGAACACTCGTCCCGATCCCACGCCCTCTTCCTGATCACAGTGGAGTGCAGCCAACCCGGGCCGGACGGACGAAAACACATTCGGGTCGGTCGTCTCAACCTCGTAGACCTAGCGGGTAGTGAACGGCAGACTAAGACAGGCGTCCGGGGAGAGCGTCTGAAGGAGGCCGCAAAGATCAACTTGTCTCTGTCTGCACTGGGTAACGTGATCTCTGCCCTGGCGGACGGACGCAGTGGCCATGTGCCCTACCGGGACTCCAAGCTCACCCGGCTGTTGCAGGACTCACTGGGGGGGAACGCCAAGACTGTCATGGTTGCCACGCTAGGCCCTGCCCCACAGCACTTTGACGAGACGCTCACTACTCTCCGTTATGCCAACCGGGCCAAGAACATCCAGAACCAGCCCAGAGTCAACGAGGACCCCAAGGATGCCTTGCTTCGTGAGTTCCAGCAGGAGATAGCACGGCTCAGGGCCCAGCTCAACCACAGGAAGGAGAGGAGCAAGCACAGGAAGGAGGAAGCCGACAGCGAGGGCTGGGAAAGAGATGGGGATGAAGACATGGAGGGAGACGATGAGGTGGAGAAGGAGGCGCAGGA
>NW_026611440.1:1082500-1085000 GCF_029633865.1 Lampris incognitus
ATGATGGAAAGAAGAAAGGTAGGCATACTGTGTGTGCAAGAGACCAAGTGGAAGGGGAGTAAGGCGAGGAGTATCGGAGGTGGGTTCAAACTCTTCTATCATGGTGCGAATGGGAGGAGTAATGGGGTAGGGGTAATTCTGAAGGAAGAGTATGTCAAGAGCGTGCTGGAGGTGAAGAGAGTGTCAGGCAGAGTGATGAGTATGAAGCTGGAAATCGAAGACGTATTGCTGACGGTTATCAGCGCATATGCCCCGCAAGTTGGGTGTGAGATGGAAGAGAAAGAAGAATTCTGGAGTGAGTTGGACGACATGGTGGAGAGGGTACCCAAGGAGGAGAGAGTGGTGATTGGAGTGGACTTCAATGGACATGTTGGTGAAGGGAACAGAGGTGATGAGGAGGTGATGTGAAGGTATGGTGTCAAGGACAGAAATGTGGAAGGACAGATGGTGGTGGATTTTGCGAAAAGGATGGAAATGGCTGTGGTGAATACATATTTCAAGAAGAGGGAGGAGCACAGGGTGACGTACAAGAGTGGAGGAAAGTGCACACAGGTGGACTATATCTTGTGTAGAAGGCGCGATCTAAAAGGGATTGGAGACTGCAAGGTGGTGACAGGGGAGAACGTAGCTAGGCAGCATCGGATGGTGGTCTGTAGGATGACTTTGGAGACCAAGAAGAGGAAGCGAGTGAAGACACAGCCGAAGATCAAATGGTGGAAGTTGAAGAAGGAAGACTGTTGTGTGGAGTTCAGACAGGAGTTAAGACAGGCACTGGGTGGTAGTGAAGAGTTGCCAGATGGCTGGACAACCACTGCAGAAATAGTGAGGGAGACAGCTAGGAAGGTACTTGGTGTGTCATCAGGACAGAGGAAGGAAGACAAGGAGACTTGGTGGTGGAATGAGGAAGTACAGCAAATTATACAGAGGAAAAGGTTGGCAAAGAAGAAGTGGGATAGTCAGAGAGATGAAGAAAGTAGACAGGAGTACAAGGAGACACAGCATAAAGCGAAGAGAGAGGTGGCAAAGGCAAAGGAAAAGGCGTATGGTGAGTTGTATGACAGGTTAGACACTAAGGAGGGAGAAAAAGACTTGTACAGATTGGCTAGACAGAGGGACCAAGCTGCAAAGGATGTGCAGCAAGTTAGGGCGACCAAGGATAGAGATGGAAATGTGCTGACAAGTGAGGAGAGTGTGCTGAGAAGGTGGAAGGAGTACTTTGAGGGGTTGATACATGAAGAAAATGAGAGAGACGGAGAGAGAGAGAGAAAAGGTTGGATGATGTGGGGATAGTGAATCAAGAAGTTCAGTGGATTAAGAAGGAGGAAGTGAGGGCAGCTATGAAGAGGATGAAGAGTGGAAAGGCAGTTGGTCCTGATGACATACCCGTGGAGGCATGGAGATGTTTAGGAGAGATGGCAGTGGGGTTTTTAACTAGATTGTTTAACTCAATCTTGGAAAGTGAGAGGATGCCTGAGGAGTGGAGAAGAAGCATACTGGTACCGATTTTCAAGAACAAGGGCGATGTGCAGAACTGTAGCAACTACAGAGGTATAAAGTTGATCAGCCACAGCATGAAGATTTGGGAAAGAGTAATAGAAGCTAGGTTAAGAGGAGGAGAGGTGATGATCAGAGAGCAGCAGTATGGTTTCATGCCATGAAAGAGCACCACAGATGCGATGTGTGCTTTGAGAATGTTGATTGAGAAGTATAGAGAAGGCCAGAAGGAGTTGCATTGTGTCTTCGTGGATTTAGAGAAAGCATACGACCAGAGTGCCGAGAGAGGAGGTGTGGTATTGTATGAGGAAGTCAGGAGTTGCAGAGAAGTATGTAGGAGTGGTGCAGGATACGTATGAGGGCAGTGTGACAATGGTGAGGTGCGCGGTTGGAATGACAGATGGGTTCAAGGTGGAGGTGGGATTACATCAAGGATCGGCTCTGAGCCCTTTCTTGTTTGCAATGGTGATGGACAGGTTGACGGACGAGATCAGGCAGGAGTCTCCATGGACTATGATGTTCGCGGATGACATTGTGATCTGTAGCGAGAGTAGGGTGCAGGTGGAGGAGAGCCTGGAGAGGTGGAGGTATGCACTGGAGAGAAGAGGAATGAAAGTCAGTAGGAACAAGACAGAATACCTATGCGTGAATGAGAGGGAGGACAGTGGAATGGTCAGGATGCAAGGAGTGGAGGGTGACGAAGGCATTTGAGTTTAAATACTTGGAGTCAACTGTCCAAAGTAACGGGGAGTTCAGGAGAGAGGTGAAGAAGAGAGTGCAGGCAGGGTGGAGTGGGTGGAGAAGAGTGTCAGGAGTGATGTGTGACAGAAGGGTATCAGCAAGAGTCAAAGGGAAGGTTAACAAGATGGTTGTGAGACCAGCTATGTTATATGGTTTGGAGACAGTGGCACTGACGAAAAGACAGGAGGAGGAGCTGGAGGTGGCAGAGTTGAAGATGATAAGATTTTCACTGGGAGTGATGAAGAAGGACAGGATTAGGAACGAG
>NW_026611440.1:1087500-1114836 GCF_029633865.1 Lampris incognitus
CAGGCGGCAGGAGACACCGTAACCGGTGATCCGCAACCTGGTACGGAAGGAAATGTAACAACTGAAAAGGACAGCAATACTGTAAATGATGGTAATTTGAGTGGTACTGAAACACAGGATGCGGATGTATGCAGAGACGAAGGACAGACAGAACCAGCGGGAGACAGTCACCCAGCCGAGGCCGAGAGTCAGGTTCCTGCAGGTGAGTCACACTGTGAAAACGCTGGAAATGAAGATGAGGACATGTTAGAGGATGATAGCCTATCTCAGTTTGCTGATATTGTGTCGCAAGGTGATCAGCAGTCATACTCATTGAAAGAGATTAATGATTTCCTTGACGAAACCTATGGCAGACAGTCTGTGGATGTAACAGATTTCTTCTCGGATGTGGACAGGTTTGTTAACTCTGTTATGAAGGTTAGAAAGACAGCTGGATATGAAGAGCTCAGTAAGCAGAAGAGGTTTCGTCTGAAGAAGATTCTGACGAAACTCAGGAAAGAAAAGCGAGGGAAGGTTTCTTTACATGTACAAAACTGAAATATATGTGACACACAAAAGGTGTTTTTTTCTCTCTTGGAAAGGTTTCACTGTCTTATCCTTCCTTTTCTCTCTTCTTTTAATGGACGGTTTGCGAGTAGGGAGTCTAAATATTAATGGAGGACGGGATAGAGTTAAGCGAGGTGTGGTAGCTGAGCTGATTAGAGCTAAGAACATAGATGTGCTCTTCCTACAGGAAACACACAGCTCCGCAGACAACGAGATAGAGTGGGGAATGAGTTGGGCAGGCCAGGCTTTTTTGAGCCATGGTACCAACTTTCGTGCAGGTGTAGCTGTTCTCTTTTCGCAGCGCCTCCTTTTGACAAATGTTTTGACATGTGAAGTGGAGCAGGGCAGGATCCAGGTAGTTCAGGCAACAATCCAAGAAATACCCTTTGTGTTTATAAATGTATATGCTTATAATACAGGCACTGGTCGCTTGAGATTGTTTAGCAAACTGAGGGATAAACTCAAACAATTTAATAGTGGCTCAATCATAGTGGTGGGAGGAGACTGGAATTGCACTACACACCCTACAGTTGACAGAAACTCAGAAGAGCCCCATCCACCGTCAGCTTCTTTTCTGTCCACTGTGGTTGCAGAAAACGACCTTACGGATGTTTGGAGGACACTTAATCCAACAGTTAGGCAGTACACATGGGTAAAAGCTGCGGAGGGTAGTGTGAGGGCAGCCAGGTTGGACAGGATTTACCTCAATCAAACATACAACAACAGGTTGATTAAGTCCACGATATCACCTGTGGGATTTTCAGATCACCATTTAGTAGTGGCAGATTTTTCTTTACAAGTTCAATTTCGACACTGTTCCCACTGGCACTTCGATGTGCGGCTAATGCAGGATAAAGCCTTCTGTCAGTTCTTCTCTGACTTCTGGAGTCATTGGGGGCTGAGGAAGAAGGATTTTGAGAGCTTAGCTCGATGGTGGGAGGTAGGAAAAACACAAATTAGGATTTTCTGTCAGCAATACAAACAACACACTCTCGGTGTGGAGAAACTTTGTCTTGATGAATTAGAGAGAGAAATTAGGATATTAGAAGGCGAAGTAATTATTGGACATGATGGTGACAGCAGCACTTTGGAAAGTAGGAGGAAGGCTTTAGGTAGGTTCCTACATGAGAGGGCAAAGGGCGCTTTAATCAGGACCCGACTTGCCACCATCAAAGACATAGATGCTCCAACTTCTTTTTTCTTTAAACTCGAGAAGAAAATTAGAAAGAATAATGTGATGATGCACCTCAAACTTCCCAGTGGGGCAACAACAACTGATCCATCAGAGATGAGGAAGTTGGCCATAGACTTCTACAGCAGCCTGTTCAGTGCGGAGACCTGTGACTCTGGCTGTGTGGGGGAGATACTGGAGGGACTGCCTCAGCTGGGTGAAACGCAGGTGACTTCGCTGGAGTCCCCCGTCTCCTTTGATGAGATGTCTGCGGCGGTTCAGCAGCTCAGCTGTGGCAAAGCCTCTGGAGTTGATGGACTTCCTTCAGAGTTCTACAAGACGTTTTGGACCCAACTGGACGAGACTTACACGATGTTTTTAGAGAATGTTTGAACTCTGGAACTCTACCTTTGAGTTGTAGACGGGCTGTCCTGACACTGCTACCAGAAAAGGGAGATCTTGGCCTACTAAAAAACTGGAGGCCAGTTTCATTGTTGTGTACTGACTATAAGATCATTGCAAAATGCTTTTCAAATAGACTCAAACAGTGTATGGACACGGTTGTACATTATAGCCAGACGTACTGTGTTCCTGACCGTACAATTAAGGATAATCTTTTTTTGATACGTGACATTATTGCCATATCTAAGCTCCAGGAGCTGGATGTTGGCCTGCTTTCCTTAGATCCAAGAGAAGGCTTTTGACGGGATTGATCATTGCTATCTGTTCCAAACACTTAAAGGTTTTGGTTTTGGGGATAAATTTGTTAACTGGATCAAGTTGTTGTATTCCGGCGCCAGTGTTCTGTTGAAGGTAGGAGGTGGACTCAGCCGACCTGTCTCTGTTAGGAGGGGTATCAGACAGGGTTGTCCCTTATCTGGGATGCTGTACTCCCTGGCCATTGAACCACTTTTATTTCAGCTCAGGCAGGGGCTCCCAGGGCTAACCTTTTCAGGGAAGATCAACACTGCAGTTAGCTTATCTGCATACGCTGATGATGTCACGGTTTTCATAACAACCCAAAACGATGTACATTTTCTCAAACAGAAATTGGCCTTATACGAACAAGCTTCCTCTGCAAAGGTTAATTGGTTAAAATCCGAGGGCCTCTTGCTGGGGGAGTGGAACAATAGAGAAAAGCCGACATTACCAGCGGGGCTGCAGTGGAATACAGACGAGATAAAATGCCTAGGTGTCTTTCTAGGCAGTGACCGCTTCCTGAGCAAAAACTGGGAGGGTTTAACCGAGAAGGTCAGTGCCCGATTGTCTAGGTGGACTTGGATCCAGCCTCAGTTGTCCTATAGGGGGAGGGTCTTGATTGTTAACAACTTGATTGCCTCGATGTTCTGGCACCGGTTTACAGTTTTAGAACCTCCGGACACGCTCATACGGGAAGTACAGAAGACGCTAGTGGACTTCTTCTGGGGAGGCTTTCACTGGACCAAGTCTGCTGTGCTGTTCCTACCAATGCTGGAAGGAGGCCAGGGCCTGATTGACCTCCGCAGTCGCATCATGGCCTTTCGCCTTCAAACTGTGCAGCGCCTTTTATACCATGACCAGCGACTTTGGAGTGAAACGGCGTCTGTGTTGCTTCGGAGGGTCATGAACCTGAACTATGACAAACACCTGTTCTTTCTGGACCTGGCTGGCATGGATTTCACGACAACACCCTTCTATCAATCTGTTCTCCGCGCTTGGAGAACGGTCTTGCGCACCAACAGGGACTACTCCCAGCTCTATGGCAGTGTCGGGGAGGAGCCACTGTTCCATAACCCACTGATACACTGCAGGATGCTCAGCTCGGCAAGTGTACAGAGATCCCTCATAAGAGCTGGACTTACGAAATTGGCGTGTCTCAGATCAGGAGGACAGTGGAAGACGGCGGGCATTTTGAGCCAAGAGACTGGCTTTAAATCTCTTCGTTTCATGGAGAGATTGTTGGGAGAAGTGATCAGTGCACTTCCTGGCTTCTTCAGGGAGGTACTAGGAGCAGAGTGTGGAGAGGATCAGCCAGCTATGCTGCCTGTCTTTCCATCTTTGTCAGTCCGTGCGGCAGTGGAAGAGCAGGAAGAAGTGAAGGGGGCCATTCTGTCCTTTAAAACGCCGGAACTACATGACCTCTCAAGCACGTCACAGAAGGCCTTGTACGCAGTCACTGTAAAGGTTCTCAACAGGACATCACTAGCCGGCGTGCAGGAGTCGAGGTGGTTGAGTTTGTTGGCACCAGGCTCATCCCCCAGGGGCAGCTGGAGGTCCTTGTACAAACCCCCCATTGAGAAACGCACTGCGGATCTACAGTGGAGGGTGGTACACGGGGCTGTGGCTACGAACAGACATGTGGCACACTTTGATCCTAGGGTAGGGAGTCAATGCTCTTTCTGCAATGATGAGGAAACCCTACAGCACTTATGGCTTAGATGTCCCAGGTTGGGCCCTCTTTTCTCTGTACTGCAGCGGTGGCTCAGAGGTTTAGGAGAGGTTCTTGCGGACAGCCTGTTTGTCTTTGGTCCGAGGAACATGGCAGCACAGTGCAGACGTATCACCTTGGTTAATTTTTTGATAGGACAGGCGAAAATGAGCATTTGGCTTAGCAGAAGGAACAAGATGAAAGGCACAGGGTCCACGGACGCCATGCTCATGTTCAGGGGTCTAGTGGCTGCTCGGCTGAAAATAGAGTTCATGTTCTTCAACCTTAGTTCAAACCTAGAAGGGTTTATTTCTATGTGGGGACATGGGGATGTGCTGTGCACAGTGGAAGACCAAGTGCTTATTCTTAATCTTTGAAAAAAGGGGAAATAGGGGGAAGGTGTAGCCTTTGTTTTTACTGTGTATGGCGATTGTTGTGTTTTTCCACTATGTATATGAGTTTTTGTGTTGATGTTATCTTGATGTGACTGAAGAATTAGAACATTAAAGGCTTGGTTAAAGGTCAAGGTCTCTCTCCCTCTCTCTCTCTCTCTCTCTCTCTCCCCCTCCCTCTCTCTCTTTCTCTCTCTCTCTCTCCCTCTCTCCCTCACTCTCTCTCTCTCCCTCACTCTCTCTCTCTCACACACACACACACACACACACACACACACATTGGCATAAAATGCAGTTGTACAGCCAACAAAAGTGCCTGTGATGAACAGTAGCCTTGAAATGGGCACCAGGCTCCCTCCGACAGTCTGGACTTGTAAAGCAGAGTATTTCTGATGAGTACAGCAGGAGAAGACGGGGCTTGGTGTTGAACACTGGAATTGTTTCATTATAGTCCAACGAGTCAGTCAGTTAGTTCTCTTTCAGAGGGGAGCAGGGGCCGGTTTCAGTCTGTATGTCATCACTGATGCCCGGATGCCAGTTTTTATCCAACTTACAACCGAAAAGAGTCTGTAGGAGCGAGACCGTTTAATGCCTTAAAAGTGAGCAGTAAAACTTTAAAATCAATTGGAAATATAACAGGGAGCCAGTGTAGGGAGGCAAGCTCTTTTTGTTTTTTGCCTTTTTTTGCTTTGCCAAACAGAATGACGTAAGACTTATCATCATTAAATTTGAGAACATTTTCGGACGTCCAGGATTTAATGTTAGAGAGGCAAGTTGTGATGTTTGCTAGTTTAGAGGCATGTATTGTGTTGTCAACATAAAAGTGTTGAGTGTTGTCAGCATAAAAATGGTAAAACACATGGTGATTTTGAACGACCTGGCCAAGGTGCAGCATGTTTAATATAGAAAACAGAAGGGGGCAAGAGCTGAGCCTTGAGGCGTAGTTGGCCATAGAGGACTTCACGTGGGAGTCGTTGGCCTGGGCGTGTGAATGACACGCCCGGGCCACCTGAGTGGATGGTGGTTTAGGGTAGACTCCACGCTGCGGCTGCCTGCCCGCTCCAACCCCTCTGTGTGCGGCCCTCTGTCCTCCCAAGTGATGCCGAGGATCCTCTGTAGCCGTCTCACACGGAAGGCCTCCAGGCCTCTGAGATGGTGCTGTAGATGGTCCATGCCTCACATCCATGGAGTAGTGAGGAGATGCACACTGCTCTGTAGACAGCCACTCCGGTGTGGAGCCGGAGCTTGTTGCGCTGTTGCGCGCGTGCGCCGTTGGCATCGGAGATTGATTGTTTATCTGCTGTAATTACTTGCTCTGATTCACGTGCATAGTATCTAGTCAATAAGTCAGTGGTGCAGAAGGACTGCGTGCTTGCAGTCGGTTGTGCTGTGGACAGAATCCGGGCTTGTGCATTTGCAGGGGACCACGCACCAAGCAAATAAAGGAGGAAACGTCTAGCAATACATGTCTTCCAGGGAAGGTGTAGATCAAGTGTGGAGTCTGTCAAAAGAAAGGCGGGGTAGGTGGTTGAAGTAAACCGGTAGTGGTGGTCCGTGGTGCGTAGGTTCATTTGGTTTGGCACTGACGACGATAAAAGCTGTTCATTTGTACATGTGCAAGGCTGCACGCTGCCGCTGCAGCCTTACACAACAGGGCGGGTCAAATGCAGAGGGTGACATGTTGTTGTAACCGTACGATGACAAGATGAAGTGTCTTTCTTTCTTTCTTCTTTCATGGATCACCTTTGTTGCTCACCAGAGAAGTGGCTTTCCTGAGCTACACCCCAAAAGGCAGCACGTCCCACTGACGAGGGAGCCGGAAGAGGGAGTTTACACACTGCACGTACACGTGCTTGACTTGACTGTGAAAACCAAGTTGATCACTGACTTTTCTTCTTTTTTCTTTGCCCTTCTTTGCAATGCACTGTCTTTTTCTTTGCTAGGATGTAGCCTGTGAGGATCTGGACTTTAGAAAGGTCACATGAAATGGAGTTGAGAGGAGGTCCCTGCTGGCAGTAACTTACATTGTAGAAACTCTGTCTCCAATAGTCATTGCTTTAGGTAGTGAGTAAAACCTGGTTTCGTGTCCATTCCAATATTAACATTATACAAGTGTAACCGAGCTACTTTCCCGCCCGGTGCGGGATTCGATCCCAGGTGTACTGTACCACAAGGAGACACCGCTAACCGCTCGACTAAAGGGGGTCGAAAGAAGTCTTTCTGTAGGTTACAGTAGTCATCCTCTCCCGGAAGCACGCCCTCGCGCCTCCTTAAACCCGCGCTCAGCAGAGACTTATGAGGATCTGCACACTTCCGGATTCCACCGCTGCCACCACTGTAACCGAGCTACTTTCCCGCCCGGTGCGGGATTCGATCCCAGGTGTACTGTACCATAAGGCGACATCGCTAACCGCTCGACTGGCGATCGGCCAGGGAGTCTTTTTGTAGGTTACACAATGCGCTGGTCTAGTCGTGAAGTTAAGACGCTGTAGGGAATTCCAGATTTACGATTCTGAAGAAAGGCTGAATTACAGTTATGATGCCACTGAAAGACTTAAAGTGACATTATTATTCATTTGTTAAGACGTGGCGTGTGTAGCCAACAAAGTGAGCCCTGCGGTGCTTCAGTACAACACTTCCCTCCACTGCTGCGGCCTCAGATGGTCTGCTGCCATCAGCCTGGCAGATCCTGTCACCACCTCCTAACACCCATAATGCTTTGTTCACACACAGGAAATGATGCTCGCTATGAGCCGGGGCACCCCCCCCCCCCCAGCATTTTAGATGTTGTTTTCTTCAACAAGGTCTTGTCGTTGGTAGTGGTCTCAGTAAAATGCCTGTCAGGAATCAGCAACAATTTATTGTCATGACATCCCCTTCCCCCAGCCCACAGCAGTGTGGCACAAAAGATAAAAACACACATCCAAAATTCCTAAAAACGACACCACCAAAAACATACAAAACCAGAGAGAAAAAAGCACAAAAAACCAAAACAAAACCCCACAGACAAACAGTGCATCACTGTCCAAAAATGTCACTGTCCAGAGAAGGAATGCCAGCCAGGATGACTGTCGGAACTGCCGGTCTGCATGAGCTAGCAGTTAGCTTAGCCTGCCCCACTTCCGCGTCCTTCTGCAGAGCCGTGGTCCCTGGGCCCACTGGACGAAGCAAGACACCAGGCTCCCCCAGCCAGACACCTTCGACACACCTCCCCGCGCTCCACAAGACACCAAAAACACAGTCAACCGTAGGCGAGGCCGCCGTCTACCCACCCCTGGTGTTACCTCCTCGGGCGCAGATCCGGGCAGGGTTGCGGTCCCTGGGCCCAAAGGACGCAGCAGACCAAGCTCTCCAGCTCTCCCAGCCAGCAAACGAAGACAAAACTTGACGCAGACGTGGGCAAAGACACTGCATGGACGGCACTGGACGAACACAAATCCCCCCCCCCTCGCATTTTCCCATACCGGTGCTGGGTGTGGCCGCCATTGCGTGGTCCACGCTGATACCCCCCCCTCAGAAAACCCAGGTTTCTTTTGATTATGCCTTGCAGCGAGCGTCATTTCATGTGTGCAGGGAGACGACCACATCTCGCTGACTAAATTAATTTAAAAAATACACAATTTTGCTTTAAATTGTGGACACTTGGGTCCTTTTGTGTGGAGTTGTAGGAACAGCCTCCAAAATCAGTGACGGAAGCACACAGAAACGCCATGCTTATCTTCTCCCCCCACAGGAAGTAAAGCTGGACGATAAAGGTGGGGATGTATTTCCTGCCTTTGAGGCTTTGGCCTCTTGGTGGGGGCACGGTATGAACCCTGGACAGTTCAGGAAAGAAGAACGTGAGATTTCTCATGTCATACGGAGCGACATGTTATTACAAAGATAAAAAGTGCAGTCACAAGAAATGTCGAAGCCATCTACAGTACATAACATGTAACAGTGTATAACATATATACAGTATATAACATGTATACAGTATATAACATATATAACATGTATACAGCATATAACATGCATACACCATATAACATGTATACAGTGTATAACATGTATACTGTATATAACATAACAGTGTATAACATATATAACATGTATACAGCATATAACATGTATAGAGTGTGTAACATATATAGGGTATATAACATGTATATAGTATATAAAATATAGGGCATATAACATGTATACAGTGTATAACATATATACAGTATATGACATGTAAACAATATATAGCATGTATACAACCTATAACATGTATACAATATATAACATATATACAGTATATAACATGTAAACAGTATGTAACATATATACAGTACATGACATGTATACTGTATATAACATGTATACAGTGCATAACATGTATACAGCGTATGACATAGATAGGGTGTATAACATGTATACAGTGTATAACATGCAAGAGAGCCTAAAATTGGAACTCCAAAAATGAGTTACATATCAAGGTCACAGCAGGTCATTGTTAAAGTAGTATGATTATATTGTTACACTAGTGATCGTCACATTAAGACATTTACTTATGTATGTATGTAAAAAAAAGCTAATTATGATAACCGAGCATATTTCCGACCGCAGCAGGATTCGATCCTACGTTGTACTGCACCACTAGGCGATAACGCCAACCACTCGACTCGACTCGACTCGACCCGACCAGTGAGTCTTAGTGTAGGTTAGTGTCGCCCAACAGATGGTCGTAATAATGAATAGTAACAGACTGAGCCCTCTCCAAATATGGGATAAATAGAATGCATGATTTGCTAACCAAAATAAAACACAAAAGTGTGACTTGGTGATGTTGGTGCAGAGACACGCAGTCAACTTGATTAAATAACACATATCGCTGAAATTCTGAAAAAGTGACTATTAGTATTAATTGCATGTGGTGACGTCATTGGATCGCCATGACGTCTGGTGGCCCCTCCTACATCCGTGTTGTGAATACCGGGTCTCTGGTCTGCTCAGTCAGTCCACTGAGAGCCTGTAACCCATCTTCTCTCTGATTGGCCCAGACTCGGATAGGCCATCCAATCACTGTGGCCCATGGGCACAATTCTCTCTCTTGTCCAATAGACAGAGAAGTTGCTAGGCACAGACGCGCGACTGAGGGCGTGTCTTCACCTGGTGATGGCCCAGGAAAGTAGGCAGCAAAAAAAATCGTTTGTTTATGTGTCCCCTCCTCTCCCCCCCCCCTCTCTCTCCCTCTCTCTCTCTCACACACACACACACACACGTAGCTCAGCAGGGTGAGTGAGGTCAGCTGGTTGCTCGGCAGGGAATAGTTCTCTTCAGCAGCCTCCAAGGTGGCGAGCTCCATCTGTGAATCGTGGCCTGCATGAGTGCAGCTGTTGTTGGGGTGTGCCGCGTGTTGCGCAGGGGAGGTTTCTATAAGGCAACAGAACAGGTGCTTCACCAAATAACATAACACACATATCACATAAAACATCTTTCTCAGATGCCAGCATTTCATTAGAATCAGTATTTCCTCTGTGAACCAAACAAAAAAGCGTCACCGTTAAAAAAAAAAACCCACGTGTCGTGGGTATTGTACAACACAGCGCCACCCTCCGGTGACACGGGGGAGTGTTCTGCTTCACTAACCCAATGTAAGTGAATGTAAGTTGACGTAATACCTTGCACGTTGTTGATCGTACAGTTATGGTTCATGACGCGTTTTAATGCTCACCCAGTCTTTCCTCTAGCTGAAAATGATTGACACCTGTCTAACCAATCAGAGAACACCAGTTCAGCCTTTCCGATCCTATATTGACTTGTTCGCCAATCTTCATCATACCTTTTGCTACTCGAAGATAAGAGAAAAAGGCTGAGAACAAGAGATTAGCCTTAGATAAAGCAGTAGTTACTGCAGTCGTTTTTGGTGGGTTTTGTGTAGATAACTTTGCTAAAAGAAACACTCAACGGTAGGGAAGGTGCTCAACAAATAAGGAGCCAAATAATGCAGTGAGTCAAGTAAATTCTTTATGAGACAGTACAAGCCAGCTGTCATGGCATGAAACAGGCTCCAGGCACTCACTGGACACTGGATTATAGTATATATACAATAGTATAATCATTAATTGCATTTGCATTTTGGATCTTGACCTCGTGTAGTAGCCCTGTACTGTAGGCTAACATTAGTTGTTCTAACTAGCTTAACTAGTTAGCTAGCTGCAAGTTTAGCTAGCTCCTGTCCTGTCTTTTGCAAATTTTGCAAAGACGAATTATAATGGATGCAAGCATCGTGGACCAGATCCTACGGGAATCTTTTCACACTTTCTACCATGAGGAAAAACTAGGAGTGAAGGCACAGGAGAGACCCAAGCCCCCCATCAAGCCGGTGCAGAGAGTGGGCTCGGTAAGTCAGAGTTTTAGGTGGTCTAGGTATGACAAGGTGGAGTGGCTAACGGGGAGTGTGCTAACAAACCGCTTGTATTGCTGGCCTTGCATCATGTGTAAGTGTGCTGCCTGCTGCAGCAGATGGGTGGACTTCAAAGTTAGCAAGAGATGGATTTGCGGATCTATGACATGTTGACAGATCCGTTAAGCTTCATGACAAATCAAAGGAGCGTGTCAGGGCTGCCATGCGATTAAGTCTGTTGGGAAATGTGAGGATTGATACTCTGACTGATGAATGCAAGCGTCTCCAGTTGGCAAAGCTTAACGACACAGTTTGCAGAAACCATGACCTTCTGAACAGGTTGATTGGCTCGGTGTCATTATTGGGTCATCAGGAGCAGCATTTAGGGGGCACGATGAGAGTGAAACGGCCGATAATAAAGGAAACTACAGAGACGGTAGAAGTGTTTCCCGCTATGATGATGTTCTGGCTGCTCGTTTGAAATCAGTCAGGGATGTTTTTAAAATATAATGGAGGGGGGTTGGTTGGGTGGCTGCTTCACAAAGAAATTGGGCGGCAGCCGCCACTGCACCATTTATGCTACAGCTGTTATATTCAAATGAGCGTTCCACGAGCCAAGCAACAGAACAAGTACTGTGCCTGTGTCATCTTCTGTTTATGTCTCTTGCCAGCCTCCAGTATGGCAACAAAAGCCGAGTTCTGCCCTCTGCAGGGATGCTGTGCTAAGCTGGACTCCACATCCAAACCTAAATGTCTCTTTCATGTCACTTAATGGACTGTTGTGTCCACACACCTGGCTCTATCTACTGTTGTCAGACTCTAAAATGGTGAGAGTTAATTCCTTTGAAATCTTAACAGGCAGAAACAAGGAGTACTCAACACAGGGCAGTAGCAGTACTAGCTATGACTTTGCCACATGTCGTATGTATGTGTAATGTTAATGTGGCGTCTACTGTACCATTCCAAACACCAGATAGGGTCAGGCCTGTCAAATACTGCCAGTGAGGTCTTTTGTGTGTGTGTGTGTGTGTGTGTGTGTGTGTGTGTGTGTTTAAGGGGTCTGTTATCAATGCTGCAGTTGTGTGCATAACAATGAGCAGTTTCTTCTCACAAGGAGGCTGCTGAGTCCGTCCCTACAGCAGCCTATTCTTAGACCGGCCTTTCTGGGTCAGAATACCACCCAAGCCGTTCTAGATCTCTCACTACTGTAACCTTCTTTCTCCCTCTCCCTCTCTCTCTCTCTCTCTCTCTCTCTCTCTCTCTCTCTCTCTCTCTCTCTCTCTCTCTCTCTCTCTCTCTCTCTCTGTATCTCTGCCCCCCCCCTCCCGTGTCTGTTCCAACTGTAAGAAGCCTAAAGTTGTCATTCTATTCCACCAACTTTTCCAGTAAAGGGGTGTAGGCAGTTTTACCAAGTACAAGGATGATGATGATAATGATGATACTTGAGAGGAAAACTAGTTCCAGTTGACGGTGCCTCAAAATGTTATCCTCGTATCATGGCCTCAGTGTACAACCTGCCAGCTGGATTTAGCCAATAAGAAAGCACAGTCAACAACAAATGGACATTGCCGCATAAGAAATATTATCATTCCATCCATCCATTATCCAAACTGCCTATCCTGCTGTCAGGGTCGCGGGGATGCTGGAGCCTATCCCAGCAGTCACTGGGCGGCAGGCGGGGAGAAGCCCTGGACAGGCCGTCAATATTATATTGTTATTGCTTCACAGCAAGAAGATCCTGGGTTCGAAACTCGGCCGTCCCAGGTCCTTTCTGTGTGGAGTTTGCATGTTCTCCTCGTGTCTGCGTGGGTTTCCTCTGGGTGCTCCGGTTTCGTCCCACCATCAAAAAGACATGCACATTAGGGTTTATGCTGCTGTCTGTGCCCCTGAGCAAGGCAATGGAAAGAAGAACTGGAGTTGGTCCCCGGGCGTTGCAGCTGCCACTGCTCCTATACAATAGGATGGTTACATGCAGAGAACACGTTTTGTTGTAAGAATACTATTCGTTGGGGCGCCTGGGTGACGTGGCGGTCTATTCCGTTGCCTACCAACACGGGGCTCGCGGGTTTGAATCCCTGTGTTACTTGGTTGGGCGTCCCTACAGACACAATTGGCCGTGTCTGTGGGTGGGAAGTTCGATATGGGTATGTTTCCTGGTCGCTGCACTAGCGCCTCCTCTTGTATATCGGGGTGCCTGTTCGGGGGGGAGGGGGAACTGGGGGGCATAGCGTGATCTTCCCACACGCTACGTCCCCCTGGCGAAACTCCTCACCATCAGGTGAAAAGAAGCGGCTGCTGACTCCACATATATCAGTGGAGACATGTGGTAGTCTGCAGCCCTCCCCGGATTGGCAAAAGGGATTGGGCAGTGACCGGGACGGCTCGGAAGAGTGGGGTAATTGGACGGATACAACTGGGGGAAAAAAGTGGGGGGGGGGCTGTCCAGGGTGTCTCCCCGCCTGCCGCCCAGTGACTACTTGGAAAGACTCCAGCATCGCCGCGACCCTGAGAGCAGGATAAGCGCTTTGGATAATGGCTGGAAAAAAAGAATACAATTGATTGTAAGAATACAATGGCAAAATCAAGTTATTTCTTCTCACAATACACAGTACGACACACACACACACACACACACACACACACACACACACACACACACACACACACACACACACACACACACACACACACACACACACACACACACAAATATGTACAAAGAACCTTTAACTCTGGTTTTGGATTTTTTTAAAGGACAGACTCCAGCAGGTTTTAGTGAATGTACATGTGTCCTACATCAAGGCCTCAAATACGGGTCTCCACAGGGTTGTGTCCTGTCCCCCCTGCTTTTTTCATGTGCAGAGACAGCTGCAGGACTTATCAAGAGGGCAACTATCTTGTGAAATTCTCTGATGACACTGCTCTGTTGTGTCTTCTCCAGGGCCTGGAGTCAGATCATGGTTGTGTCTTCTCCAGGTCTCAGACTCAGATCATGGTTGTGTCTTCTCCAGGGCTCAGACTCAGATCATGGTTGTGTCTTCTCCAGGGCTCAGACTCAGATCATGGTTGTGTCTTCTCCAGGACTCAGACTCAGATCATGGTTGTGTCTTCTCCAGGGCTCAGAGTCAGATCATGGTTGTGTCTTTTCCAGGGCTCAGATTCAGATCATGGTTGTGTCTTCTCAGGGCTCAGAGTCAGATCATGGTTGTGTCTTCTCCAGGGCCTGGAGTCAGATCATGGTTGTGTCTTCTCCAGGGCCTGGAGTCAGATCATGGTTGTGTCTTCTCCAGGGCCTGGAATCAGATCATGGTTGTGTCTTCTCAGGACTCGGAGTCAGATCATGGTTGAGTCTTCTCCAGGGCTCAGAGTCAGATCATGGTTGTGTCTTCTCCAGGGCTCAGAGTCAGATCATGGTTGTGTCTTTTCCAGGGCTCAGAGTCAGATCATGGTTGTGTCTTCTCAGGGCTCAGAGTCAGATCATGGTTGTGTCTTCTCCAGGGCTCAGAGTCAGATCATGGTTGTGTCTTCTCCAGGGCCTGGAGTCAGATCATGGTTGTGTCTTCTCCAGGGCCTGGAATCAGATCATGGTTGTGTCTTCTCAGGACTCGGAGTCAGATCATGGTTGAGTCTTCTCCAGGGCTCAGAGTCAGATCATGGTTGTGTCTTCTCCAGGGCTCAAAGTCAGATCATGGTTGTTTCTTCTCCAGGGCCTGGAATCAGATCTGTGTATTGTGTATTGTGAATCAGATCATGGTTGTGTCTTCTCCAGGGCTCGGAGTCAGATCATGGTTGTGTCTTCTCCAGGGCTCGGAGTCAGATCATGGTTGTGTCTTCTCCAGGGCCTGGAATCAGATCATGGTTGTGTCTTCTCCAGGGCTCGGAGTCAGATCATGGTTGTGTCTTCTCCAGGGCCTGGAATCAGATCATAGTTGTGTCTTCTCCAGGGCTCGGAGTCAGATCATGGTTGTGTCTTCTCCAGGGCTCGGAGTCAGATCATGGTTGTGTCTTCTCCAGGGCTCGGAGTCAGATCATGGTTGTGTCTTCTCCAGGGCTCGGAGTCAGATCATGGTTGTGTCTTCTCCAGGGCCTGGAGAAGACACAACCATGATCGTACGTATGTTGGTCTGTTGCCTCTGATATAAAATTTGCTTTTGAGTTTTCAGTGAGACAGAAACTGACACGCATGGTGGGTATAGTCTGTCGTCCTGTCAGGTCTCCATGGTGATGGTGGTCATGTGGCTCAGGTCCTGGGCTGTGCTGGTGGCATTTGGACACTCCTTGGCATCCTCCTCATCATATTCTTCATATACGTTATAATTCCATTATAATTGTGTTATGTTCTTTCAATGTTGTATTGTGTAAATTGTGTAAACACAAGAGTGGAGGAAAGTGCACACAGGTGGACTACTATATCTTATGTAGAAGGCGCCATCTAAAAGGGATTGGAGACTGCAAGGTGGTGACAGGGGAGAACGTAGCTAGGCAGCATCGGATGGTGGTCTGTAGGATGACTTTGGAGACCAAGAAGAGGAAGCGAGTGAAGACACAGCCGAAGATCAAATGGTGGAAGTTGAAGAAGGAAGACTGTTGTGTGGAGTCCAGGCAGGAGGTAAGACAGGCACTGGGTGGTAGTGAAGAGTTGCCAGATGGCTGGACAACCACTGCAGAAATAGTGAGGGAGACAGCTAGGAAGGTACTTGGGGTGTCATCAGGACAGAGGAAGGAAGACAAGGAGACTTGGTGGTGGAATGAGGAAGTACAGCAAATTATACAGAGGAAAAGGTTGGCAAAGAAGAAGTGGGATAGTCAGAGAGATGAAGAAAGTAGACAGGAGTACAAGGAGATGCAGCGTAAAGCAAAGAGAGAGGTGGCAAAGGCAAAGGAAAAGGCGTATGGTGAGTTGTATGACAGATAAGACACTAAGGAAGGAGAAAAGGACTTGTACCGATTGGCTAGACAGAGGGACCAAGCTGCAAAGGATGTGCAGCAAGTTAGGGCGACCAAGGATAGAGATGGAAATGTGCTGACAAGCGAGGAGAGTGTGCTGAGAAGGTGGAAGGAGTACTTTGAGGGGCTGATGAATGAAGAAAATGAGAGAGAGAGAAGGTTGGATGATGTGGGGATAGTGAATCAGGAAGTTCAGCGGATTAGCAAGTAGGAAGTGAGGGCAGCTATGAAGAGGATGAAGAGTGGAAAGGCAGTTGGTCCTGATGACATACCGGTGGAGGCACGGAGGTGTTTTGGAGAGATGGCAGTGGAGTTTTTAACTAGATTGTTTAACACAATCCTGGAAAGTGAGAGGATGCCTGAGGAGTGGAGAAGAAGCATACTGGTACCAATTTTCAAGAACAAGGGCGATGTGCAGAACTGTAACAACTACAGAGGTATAAAGTTGATCAGCCACAGCATGAAGCTTTGGGAAAGAGTAATATAAGCTAGGTTAAGAGGAGAGGTGATGATCAGCCAGCAGCAGTATGGGTTCATGCCACGAAAGAGCACCACAGATGCGATGTTTGCTTTGAGAATGTTGATTGAGAAGTATAGAGAAGGCCAGAAAGAGTTGCATTGTGTCTTTGTAGATTTAGAGAAAGCTTATGACAGAGTGCCGAGAGAGGAGGTGTGGTATTGTATGAGGAAGTCAGGAGTTGCAGAGAAGTATGTAGGAGTGGTGCAGGATACGTATGAGGGAAGTGTGACAATGGTGAGGTGTGCGGTTGGAATGACAGATGGGTTCAAGGTGGAGGTGGGATTACATCAAGGATCGGCTCTGAGCCCTTTCTTGTTTGCAATGGTGATGGACAGGTTGACGGACAAGATCAGGCAGGAGTCTCCATGGACGATGATGTTCGCGGATGACATTGTGATCTGTAGCGAGAGTAGGGTGCAGGTTGAGGAGAGCCTGGAGAGGTGGAGGTATGCACTGGAGAGAAGAGGAATGAAAGTCAGTAGGAGCAAGACGGAATACCTATGCGTGAATGAGAGAGAGGACAGTGGAATGGTCAGGATGCAAGGAGTGGAGGTGACAAAGGCATTTGAGTTTAAATACTTGGGGTCAACTGTCCAAAGTAACGGGGAGTGCAGTAGAGAGGTGAAAAAGAGAGTGCAGGCAGGTTGGAGTGGGCGGAGAAGTGTGTCAGGAGTGATTTGCGACAGAAGGGTACCAACAAGAGTTAAAGGGAAAGTTTACAAGATGGTTGTGAGACCAGCTATGTTATATGGTTTGGAGACAGTGGCACTGACGAAAAGACAGGAGGCGGAGCTGGAGGTGGCAGAGTTGAAGATGCTAAGATTTTCACTGGGAGTAACGAAGAAGGACAGGATTAGGAACGATTATATTAGAGGGACCGCTCAGGTTGGACGGTTTGGAGACAAAGCAAGAGAGGCAAGATTGAGATGGCTTGGACATGTGTGGAGGAGAGATGCTGAGTATATTGGGAGAAGGATGCTGAATATGGAGCTGCCAGGGAAGAGGAGAAGAGGAAAGCCAAAGAGGAGGTTTATGGACGTGGTGAGGGAAGACATGCAGGTGGCTGGTGTGACAGAGGAAGACGCAGAAGACAGGAAGAAATGGAAACGGATGATCCACTGTGGCGATCCCTAATGGGAGCAGCCGAAAGTAGTAGTAGTGGCAGTGGTAAACAGGAAAGTCTTCAGCCTTGATTTAAAAGAACTGAGAGTTGAAGCAAACCTGCAGTTTTCCGGGAGTTTTTTCCAGATATGTGGTGCATAAAAACTGAAAGCTGTCTTTCCATGTTTAGTTTTGGCTTTGGGGACAGAAAGAAGACCTGTCCGGGGGGCGCTGGTGAGCAGTAACATGTGAGGACGTCTTTAGATTGAGCTCCTGACCAGGGCGAACTTTTCATTAATATTTTAACTTTTCAGATCAAACACAGATAAATTAGGTTTAACACACACGATACTGAACCGCTAGCACACCGGACTCACAACCCGGTACTTGCATATCGATAATGTAGAAGACGCGATGGGCCAAAACAAATCCAGCAGTGCCCAGGCCGCTAAAGCCTCGGGCTCTGTGAAAGCCCCGGACGGGGAGTCTACAGACCTATCTGGGGTGATGGCTGCCATCGCGAGCAGTGAGAGCAAGATCTTGGCACGGATCGATTCATTCACAGAGGATCTGAATGCAAAAATAGACGCTATAAAGGCCGGCATGGCGAAACAAGAGACCCGTCTGAAAGACGTGGAGGACGGCCTGAACACATACTCAGACAAGACCACGAAAATGGAGGAGGACATCGGCCAGCTAAAATCTGAAGTCGCTATGCTACGCCAGAAGGTAGACGGTCTGGAGGGACGACAACGCCGGTGTAATGCACGCATTGTCGGGATAAAGGAGGGACTGGAGACCAGCGGAGGAGGCCAGCAGCCTAATATAACCATCGCTAAACTACTGCAGGAGTTACTGGGCCTCAGCTTCACCCCGACCCTAGACTGGGCTCACCGCGGCCTGCGGCACTCCACCAACGAAGGAGAACCCCCCCCCCCCCCAGGATCATGGTGGTGAAGTTTCACTATTTCTCAGAGAGGGAGGAGGTTTTCCGCAAAGCGGCCCGTTCAGCTCCCTTGAGCCTGCACGGCAAGAGAGGGAGCATCTTCCCGGATTACACCGCGGCGGTGGCGAAGAAGAGAGCGGCCTTCTCCGAAGCTAAGCGGCTCCTCCGGAGCTGCCAGGGCGTCAAGTTCGGGATCCTGTTCCCGGCGGTGCTTCGTATCACTTCATCGTCCGGCCAAGAAAAGCGGTTCGAAGAGCCATCTAAGGCGATGGGTTATATCAGGGAGAATCTAAAGCCTCAGGACCATGTACAGTAAGATGTTGATACACTCCAATATATTTGTGGCTAACTGGTATTGGCGGCTAACTGATATTAGCTGCTAAGTGCCAACAGCTAGCGGAAGTAACTAGCTAAGACACCAAGACAACAGGGTAACGTTATGGTTTAACTTTATCTATTTACTTTAACATTTGTAATTTGAGACTCACAGATAATGTTACATTTTTCATTTAATAAGAATGTCTCATACCTGCTGCCCACTTAAAAAAGCTATTTTTCTGTTTTATTATTATCGTGTGTGTGCAGGTATATGTGTGTATGGATGCTAATTATTATGAGACCCGTAACAGTGCTTTGGTGACGACTGCTAGGGCGACACCCAGGTCAGTGTCACTTACCTACAAAGGAACTGTATTATAACTGCTGTTATATGGGTGTTGCTATATTTTCCTTCCTTTTCTTTTTTTTTTATTTTAATTAAAAAAAATTTTTTTTAATATGGGTGTTGATATATAGTTCTTAGGTATATAAATACTTTTTGGATTTAATATAATCTTAACAAGACCACTGTTCGCCCTGGTTGGGGCTTGTTAGAGGGTTTCTATATGGTTATTTGCCAGGTTATACTAGAAATGGGGGATGCGATCTCTAGGGAATTAGTAGATCAGCATGGGTTCTCAAGGCTCTGTTTTTGTTTGGTAGCTAGTAGGCAGGGACTTTTTCTTTTCTTTTCTCTTTTCATTTTTAGAAAAAATGTTTGACACTCAGAATACAGGTTATCTTCGTTTTTTGAGCTGGAATATAAAGGGAATTCACAATCCAGTAAAGCGTAGTAGGGTTTTTGTACATTTAAAATCTTTGAGAGCTGATGTCATGTTCTTAAAGGAAACCCACCTTCGGTCAAGTGAACACACAAAACTAAAAAAAGCTTGGATAGGACAAATTTTCTGTTCCAGGAATGAGAACAGAACGCGGGGCACGGCCATCTTGATCAGGAAGGGTATCCCATTCGTTCCACTACTGACTATTTCTGACCCCAGGGGAAGGTATGTGATAGTGACGGGTAACCTGTATGGTACACTTGTGGTACTGGCAAATGTATATGGACCAAACTGGGATGACCCACTTTTTTTCTCTAGTTTCATAGCAGCCCTCCCAGACTTAAATAATTACCGATTAATATTGGGGGGAGATTTTAATTGTGTATTACATCCATATTTGGACAGATCAAACCCAAGACCTAATAGTAAAGTTTCGAAGGCAGGTGCTGTTATCCATTCATTTATGGAATCCTACTCTCTTTTTGATCCCTGGAGAAGAAACAACCCAACTACTAAACAACACTCCTTTTTTTCCCCAGTGCACCATTCTTACTCAAGGATTGATTTTTTTCTCCTGGATAATAGGGTCCTTCCTATGGTTAGGGGGAGCCAATATAATAGTATTGTTATTTCGGATCATAGTCCTGTACATCTAGATATAGGTTTCATAGACTGCCCTAAACCCCAACGCACCTGGCGATTTGATCCTCTATTACTGTCCAGGGACTCCTTTAAAAATTTTCTCTCCCAGCAGATAGATATCTTTATGGAATTCAACCATACTCCGGATATGCCACTAACTATTGTTTGGGAGGCTCTCAACGCCTACCTTAGAGGCCAAATAATCTCATACACAGCACATGAGAGAAAGAAACATAAACAACGTCTAACAGAACTGTCCCATAGTATAGCGGAAGTGGACCGTTCATATGCCGATTCCCCAACACCTGAACTTTATAAGAAAAATTATTATTAAAAACAGAATTCGACAATCTCTCCATTAAACAAACAGAACAATTATTCTTTAAATCAAAACAGACATTTTATGAGCATGGAGAGAAAGCTGGAAAACTATTAGCCCATCAGGTTAGACAGTCCACAGCCGCTAACACTATTTCTGAAATTTGCACAGCAGCTGGGGTAAAGACTGCCGACCCTGACACCATCAATAACCAGTTTAAACAATTTTATATTACCCTTTATAGTTCAAAACCGCCCAGCGACTTGTTGCATATTTCAACTTTTTTAGACGGTCTGACCACACCAAAAATTGCCCTTGAAGACAGAGCACAGATAGACAGAGAGATATCAACAGAGGAAGTGATACAAGCAATTAAATCCATGCAGAGCAACAAAGCACCAGGTCCGGATGGTTTCACAATTGAAATGTATAAAGAATTTGCTACCAAGCTGGCACCAATACTTAACCTGATGTATCAGGAAATTTTTAACCAACAGAAATTGCCCCAAACTATGATGCAGGCAATCATATCAGTGTTACTTAAAAAAGAAAAAGATCCCCTAATGTGTGGCTCCTACCGTCCTGTAAGCTTGTTGAATTGTGACTACAAAATCCTTACAAAAATCTTGGCTACCCGTATTGAAACTGTTGTCCCAACGGTTGTTAACCCTGATCAAACTGGTTTTATACCAGGCAGGCAGTCATTCTATAACATGCGCCGCCTATTTAATGTACTGTACACACCACATTCCGTAGAACAGACAGAAGTAGTGATTTCTTTAGATGCTGAGAAGGCATTTGACCGCATCGAATGGCAATATCTATTTGCTGTTCTAGAAAGGTTTGGCTTTGGTTTCGCATTCCTAGCATGGGTTAAAATATTGTATTGCTCACCGACAGCCGCAGTGCGGGCGAATAATATTATTTCTGATTATTTTTCACTCCATAGGGGCTGCAGACAGGGCTGCAGCCTCTCTCCTTACTTGTTCGATTTGGCAATTGAGCCACTCGCTATAGCTCTTAGGGCAGAGGATGGCATTAAAGGTATCTCACGAGGTGGTAAATTGCATAAGGTATCACTTTATGCAGATGACCTGTTGTTATATATATCCAACCCAATAGAATCTATACCAAGACTATTACTTACCCTGGATAACCTTGGTCGCCTGTCAGGTTATAAGATAAACTATTCAAAGAGCTTGCTTTTTCCAATTAACCACACTGATAGAGACTACTCTAGCTTTCCATTCAAACTTGAACATAATGTATTTACATATTTAGGAATCAAAGTCACTCATACAATGGGGAGGTTATATAACCATAACTTTAAAACACTAATAGAACGAACAAAACAAGATTTTAAAAAGTGGTCAACGCTACCAATTTCATTAGCGGGCCGCATTAATATAGTTAAAATGACAGTCTTACCCACATTTCTCTATCTTTTTCAAATGATTCCCATATTCATACCTAAGGCAACTTTTCAACAATTAGATAGATTAATTTCATCATTCATCTGGAACAATTCAAACCCCAGGATGAAGAAAATATACTTGGGGGTCCCTAAGGAGACAGGGGGATTAGGTTTGCCTAACTTTATTTGTTACTACTGGGCTGCGAACATTGTAAAACTTTTACATTGGGCATTTACATATGAGAATCAACAGGGTACAGATTGGGTTCACATGGAACTCTTATCCAATCCTTTACCGATATTCACCTCTCCACTACCACATAATCGTAACATACATATAACAAACCCAGTGGTTAAAGCTTCACTTAGGATATGGCTCCAGTTTAGGAGGCATTTTGGATTAAAGCATGCTAGCGGTTTTTTTCCAGTAGCAAATAATCAATTCTTCTTGCCATCTGTGTTAGATAACACATTTCAACTTTGGCATAGAAATGGACTGGTGTTTTTCTGTGATCTATTTAAAGATGGAACATTCGCCTCATTTGAAACACTTACCAAAGACCATAACATACCCAGATCCCATTTTTTTAGATACCTTCAAATCCGTAGTTTTGCCAAGAAAGTGTTTCCCTCATTTCCGTATCTGCCAACCAGGAGCCAATTAGATGTTATTCTAGAGAAGGATCCCTTTGGGAAAAAACGGGTCTCTATAATTTACACACTGATACAGGGATTGAAACAGATATCCTGGGACAAAACAAAAACTGCATGGGAGAGAGATTTGGGAGTAGAGCTTTCTGAAGAGGCATGGCGGGACAGCTTAACTCGTATTCATACGTCTTCATTGTGTATACGACATGGGTTAATTCAGTTTAAGGTGCTTCACCGTCTTCACTACTCGGGGGACAAGCTTGCCAGAATCTTTCCCACCACAGACCCTAGCTGTCCGAGGTGCAGTCATAGTCCAGCCTCGGTGGGACACATGTTCTGGGCATGCCCCTCCCTCAACAGTTATTGGCGACAGATATTTAATGTATTCTCACATATCTGTAAACAGACCATAAACCCCGATTTTCACACAGCCGTCTTTGGCATACCACCCCCTAACTGTAAGGTCACAACTTTGCAGGCATTTGCCTCATTACTAGCACGCAGACTTATCCTATTTAACTGGAAGTCAAATAAAGCGCCATCATTTTTGCAGTGGTTGAGGGAGGTGCTGTCCTTTCTACCTTTAGAAAAGCTCCGAGATAAAATATGTAAAACCCGCAAAAACTTTACTTTGACCTGGAGTCCTTTCATAGACTTTATTGAAGGGTTTCCCTTTTATTGAATGTACTTTTTATTTACCTGGTTGTAACGAAAATACTTATAGATATATGTGTACAACTTTATATTGTCTTCAAAAATATGGTTATTATGTGGAATTGGAATAAGAAATCCCTGCGTAGTCCTTTTTTTTTAGCCTTGGGGGGAGGGGGGATTCCTACATGTTTATTTTTGTTGTTGTTGTTGTTGTTATTGTTGTTCGTGTGCTTTGTATACCTGTTCCAAAAAAACTTGAAAATTGGAAAATAAAGTTTAAAAAAAAAAGAAAGAAGACCTGTCCCAGGTGATCTGAGAGGTCCGTAGTGTAGCAGAAGCTCAGAAATATATTTTGACCTTAAATCATTCAGTACTTTATAAACCAAGAGCAGAGTTTTAAAATAAATTATTTGACAGACAAGAAGCTAGTGTAAAGACCTCAGAACTGGAGGGATACGATCCACTTTTTTTGGTCTTAGTAAGGACTCGAGGGGCAGCATTCTGAATCAGCTGCAGCTGTTTGATCATTTTTTTAGAGAGACATGTAAAGACGCCGTTACAGTACTCAAGTCGGCTGAATGCATTGACAAGTTTGTCAAAATCCTGCAGAGACATATAAATTCTTTAATTCTTGATCTATTCTTCAGGTGATAGTAGGATGACTTTGTAATTATCTTAATGTGGCTATATAAATTCAGGTCTGAGTCCATGACTATACCAAGATTTCTGGCTTGGTTTGTGGTTTTTAACATAACCAATTGTAGCTGAGCGCTGACTTTTAATCATTCTTCCTTGGCTCTAAAGACAAATACTTCAGTGTTACCTTTGTTTAATTTAAGAAAATTCTCAGACATACAATTGTTGATTTGTGCAATGCACTTTCTCGGTGCCTGTATGGGAGTATAGTCCCCTGGTGATATGGTTATGTAAATCTGTGTGTTGTCTGCATAATTATGGTAACAAATTTTGTTGTTTTCCATAATCTGAACTAGTGGGAGCATATAGATGTTAATCAGAAGCAGCCCCAGAATGGTGCCTTGGGGAACGCCACATGTCATTTTTGTCCACTTAGATCTGTAATTACCTATAGATACAAGTAGTCCCTGTCCTTTGAGTAGGATTCAAACCAGTTTAGTGCTGTGCCTGAAAGTCCCACCCAGTTTTCCTATTGCCAAATCCATTGCAGGCCCTGGCAGATAGAAATTCAGAGGCTACTGCCACAGAAGGATTTGTTAGCCTGTTGACAGTAGTCAACAATGCACGTACATTATTATTGTTTTTGGCAATGATATCACAGAAGGATCGTCTTGCATTTATCAGTTCTAAATTATAAATGTGCTGTCTCTCTTTATATATGTCATAATGAACAGTAAGATTTGGTTTTCACCAACTGCGTTCAGCTTTACGACACTCTCTCTCCATGGAGATCTTTTCATACCAGAGACCACCTTCACCTTAATGTTTATTCATGTGTGTTGTCCTTCCCATTCCCTGACTTCCCATTTTTTGGACTCTCTTAAAGGGGCCACACATTCCAACGGCCACACCTTAGACCTTGTACTCACATCTGGTTTCTCTCTCAAATGTCTTAATCTGGTGGATATGCCTGTATCTGACCATAAAGCTGTTATTTTCAAAGTCCCACTACAGCTTGCTACTCCTAGTAACTATCCTAAAACATGCTCTCGTCTTCTCAGCGCTGGCTCTGCAGTTAAATTCTGTGATGAATTTAATTCATCATCCTTTATAGAAAGGCTGAACGCAGATGGGGAAAAAAATCTACTCTTGAAGTTCATCAGCTCCACATGAAGGAGTTATCAAAATTGGATCAAACTATTAAAGATTCGAGAGCTGCTTACTTCTCTGACTTGATTGAGAGTAATAAACATAACCCTGGGTTTCTGTTTAGTACTATCAATCAGCTTGTGAATTCCTCTCTTCCTATCATGTCCACCTGTTCTACTAATGACTGTCAAAATTTGTCGTCTTTCTTTGTTGTCAATATTGATGGTCTAAAGTCCAGTTTTACCCCCACTGCCCCCCACCCCTTTCAACCATCCAATTTTAATGTCAGAATTTGTTCCCGTTTCTCTACAGTTCCTGTAGCCCTTATGCGTCCCTCCTCCAGCCCCTGTGATATAGAGCTGACAATTTTTTTTTAAATCCATCCTCCCTGGCTTAGCTCCTAGCCTGCTCTCTATCACCAACAGTTCACTCATATCCAGGTCCGTACCTGACTGTTTTAAAATTGCCTGTGTTTAGCACCACCTCAAAAAACAAACAAAAAAAACCCTCCCTCGATAGGGAAGAGAATTATAGACTAATTTCCAAACTTTCTTTTTTATCCAAAGTCCTTGAAAAAAGGTTGTGGACCAAATCCTGCAGCTGACCGAGGGTCAAAACATTTTCAATAACAGTCAGTCCGGCTTTCGTCACTACCATAGTACTGAGACCGCATTACTAAGAGTGTCCAATGACATTCTTGTGCTTGCTGATAAAGGTGGATACTCTATTCTTACTCTCCTAGATGTAACTGCTGCCTTTGGTACCACCGATCATGCCATCTTACTTGAGAGCTTGGAGAACTGGGTTGGCATTTCTGGTACAGTGTTCAATTGGTTTCGTTCTTATCTGACTAAGAGATATTTTAATGTTTGTGTTAACAATCTTGTGTCCTCGTCAGCTCTCCTAATGTGTGGAGTCCCTCAGGGGTCCGTCCTTGGGACGATGCTCTTATATTTTTACGTGTTTCCGCTGGGTAATTTGTTTAGTCACTTTCAACACATGCCATACCACTGTCATGCCGATGATGCTCAACTTTATTTCGCTGCCAAACCCAACAGTACTGTACCGCCAAGCCCAACAGTACTGTACCGCCAAGCCCAACAGTACTGTACCGCCAAGCCCAACAGTACTGTGCGCTTTGAGTACACTTTGTTCTTCCTGAAGCTGGTCGAAACAGCAATTGCAGACCTTGGAGGCATTCCTCCTGTCTGGGGTGGGCTGTATCAGCAGCAGTAGGTCCCTACCCAGTAAGCAGAGGGCAGCATGAGTTGAAAGGGGTGGTGGGGTAAGGACGCAGTCGGTCCCAGTAGTCAGCTTGCCTTGTGATGCTGACAGCAGGGAGACTGCCCTTGGTTTGTTTGGATTAGCGGGAACATTTGATGCTCAACAAGATCAAGTGGAAATGGCTGCTTCACACTAGCAATAGTAATGAGTGATACGAGGCAGCAGAGAGAGGCGGGCAGCTTTGCATTGGGGTGTTCAGTCTTACCTCCTGCAGCTTTAAAGCCATGCTGGAACTGAGACACACACAACACACACACAGACACACAACACACACACAAACACACACCGCCTTCAGGATGGAAACGTTTTGTTTCCTGCTTTCCTGCTGCCTTCCTGGATGATTAGGGGAGTAGAGGAGGCGTGTGTGTGTGTGTGTGTGTATGTATGTGTGTGTGTGTGTTTGCGTGTGTTTGTGTGTATGTGTGTATGTGTGTGTGTGTGTGTATGTATGTGTGTGTTAAAGCTGATAAACAGAAAGTTCATCACTTTACTGCATTTGGCAGCATAGAATGCGCAACCACTCACATACTGATGAATCAACTTTGTGTGTGTCTGTGTGTATATCAACGCCTCTGTGTGTGTGTGTGTGTACCAACGCCTGCGTGTGTGTGTGTGTGCGTACACCAATTGAATAGCCAGGCTTAGAACGAGGAGAAAGGACAAACCACGTATTGTAAAATTCTCGCTCCACCACATGAGGAGACAGAGCGGGTGAGCACACACACACACACACACACACACTCACGCACACACACACACGCACGCACGCACGCACACGCACACTCACGCACACGCACACACACACACACACACACACTCACACACACACACACACACACACACACACACAGTTACAATGAACGATACATTCAGCTCATCTGTTACTAGATCTAATAAATGCATGTCATATTTCTCCCTCTATCTTTGCAAAAGTATCTCTCTCTCTCTCTCTCTCTCTCTCTCTCTCTCTCTCTCTCTCCCTCTCTCTCTCTCTCTCTCTCTCTCTCTCTCCCTCCCTCCCTCTCTCTCTCTCCCTCCCTCCCTCTCTCTCTCTCTCCCTCCCTCCCTCTCTCTCTCTCTCTCTCTC
>NW_026611441.1:0-2500 GCF_029633865.1 Lampris incognitus
TGTGTGCGTGTGTGTGTATGTATGTAAGTATGTATGTATGTATGTATGTATGTATGTATGTGTGTGTGTGTGTGTGTGTGTGTGTGTGTATGTATGTATGTATGTCATGTATATCAGAAGCACTGTCTTCATCCCCGAGGGGAAACTGGGTTCTACTACAGACACTCGTGCTCTAATAGGTCAGAACTAATAATATGAATATGAATGAAAGACACCCACCTGCAGGACTGCAGCAGGACTACGCTGCCTGTTCCCTGTGTAATGTGACCATGTCACACCTGCTGGCGGTTAGCCGAAAGGATCTGGGTGCTCTGTATCTGGAGTCGGTTCGTTTCCCATGGCACGACTGAAGCAGCCGTCTCATCCCGACAAAAGTGTGGACGCTGCCCGTTGTGCGTTTGAGGCGCTCTGAACTCGGTTGGACTGAAAGCGTTTTGATGGCGACCTGAGCCCGGCCGCGGACATCTTGGACTATGAGGTGGGCTTGCAGGAACTGCTGCAGGGCTGCTGTTGTCTGTGGAAATGGTGAATAGAGGCGTTTTCTTATCTGTCAGTCAGCAAGGTTAGCGAGGTTAGCCCCGTTTGATATTGTTTTTTTGTTTTTGTTGTTGTTTTTTTTCCATTTAATTTTGAGTTACGTTCTCCGTTTTTGCCCGTCACATCATCTTCGTATTGTAGAGTTATTGAAGTGAGACGGCTTTGTAAAGGAACTGGTTCTGGGTGCGTAGTGGGATTTTCCACAGCTGAGAGTGGCACTGATGCAACAGTAAACTATAGGATATTGTTTTTTAAATGGGAGCGAGACAGACAGACAGACAGACAGACAGACAGACAGACAGACAGACAGACAGACAGACAGACAGAAGACAGACATGAAAGAGAGAGAGAGAGGGATTTGGTACCTGCCTGTAAATAGTGGGTTGGCCCAGAGAGAGGGGATGACAGCACTTTCTGTCCAAACAAAGTCACTTGGAGGGAGAGAGAGGGAGGGAGGGAGAGAGAGAGAGAGAGAGAGAGAGAGAGGGAGAGAGAGAGAGAGAGAGGAGAGAGAGAGAGAGGGAGAGAGAGAGGGAGGGAGAGAGAGAGAGAGGGAGGGAGGAGAGAGAGACGTGTAATCTACCTGGAGTTTTCTGGGCACATGAGTTGTCTTCAGGAGCTGGACACCATGTCCTCATAACCTACAGGATGTGGTTCCAGTGCAAAACTGGTGTCCGTGGTTTCTATCCACGTTCAGAAAAATGCCCCAAGTCGTAGAACATGCAGAGAGTAAAAGTGAGTTTTTGTCATGTGAATTACATTTTAGTCCGTTAGCTGACCTGCTCCTCCCAGCGGCCTTGAGTCAACGCTGCTGCTGAATGTTGTCGAACTCACCCCTCCACGAGTCGATGTCTCGGCTGAGCCGTTAAACCATAACACATAGCTTCAGTTCTGATGCGGCTCTGCCCAGAGCCGGCCCATGGCTTTATGGGGCCCTAAGCAGAATTTGATTTGCCCCCCCCCCCCGCTAAACCCACCTCCCACCATGACAATATTATGTCCATGCTTGATCGTTACCATACCATTGTCATGACTTACTACTGTGCTGGAAAGTCTTAAAATAAACCAGCAGACGATGCATTTACTGAACAAGTTAACTATTTGAATTGCTTTTGAAGAAAAATCTTGACAGTCTAACAGTATGTTGCATTATGATATGTTGGAAACTATCAAGGACGTGATTCAAACGCAAAGACCGGTTATGTTCTCTAGACTTTTAACTGACTAGCGAGCTAACAGTCGGTTGGTTACCAACCATACTGCCTTCTTTGGTCTCATTACATACAGTATACCTAGCTAGCATGCAGGAAAGTTTGTGTGTTGTGTAAACATCCTAAAACAGCATTGACATCTTAAATCATCATAGCTGTATGAATAGTAGCAATAGACATTTCTATCGTAAAGGGGTAACTGTCGCTACTGGTATATTTTTGTTAGCTAATGTTAGATTAAAGCACTAGCCATCTAGCTAGCTAACTATGCTAGCTGACGTTAGCTTACCATACCTTGGCTCGTCCTGAGGCATCTAACTAGCCATCTAGCTAGCTAACTATGCTAGCTGACGTTAGCTCACCATACCTGTGCTCGTTTGAGGCATCTAACTAGCCATCTAGCTAGCTAACTATGCTAGCTGACGTAACCTCACCATACCTTGGCTCGTTGAGGCATCTATTTAACTAATGTTATTGTTAGTGAATGGTCATGATAACATGCCCTAACTGGTCGTGGAAACATACCTTTATCCTGCTGTTTTTTGTCCTCCTCGGCTTTCCTCCTCTTTCGCTTCCCTGCACCAGATGGATAAACCCTTTTAGGTGACGTACTGTCGTGATGTACTTGCTTACAGTTATAATGCGCATGAACCTGACCCCAGCTCTGACGTAGGCAGCGGAAATGATTAAACCAGAAGCATTAATTTTTCAGTTTGTTAACAACGTGATATCAATCAATCAATCAATCAATC
>NW_026611441.1:7500-30151 GCF_029633865.1 Lampris incognitus
GTGGATTTTGCTGTCGGTGAGGAGTAGCTGTTTCATGCTGTCACAGCACTGTAAATAATACCCTCTGTTTCACCGTCTTCTTTAATGGCACCAAATAACACCACTTCAACAAGCCCAAGTTGCCCGTTGGAGCGATGTCCCACCAGGAACAGCCGACCAGATTCTGCATAAGGCGCCCATGCTGACAGCAAGGACGCCTGTGGTTGGACAACCATTGTGTCTGTCAAGGGAGGGCCGGGCCCAGTAATACTGCCAGCCAATCAGAGTAGCAGCTCAGGAATGATGCTGTATGTTGATGCCCACAACCTGCAAGTTGAATGACTGGAAATGGAGGAATGTACAGTATCCCTGTGTGTGTGTGTGTGTGTGTGTGTGTGTGTGTGTGTGTGTGTGTGTGTGTGTGTGTGTGTGTGTGTGTGTGTGCGTGTGTGTGTGTGTGTGTGTGTGTGTGTGTGTGTGTGTGTGTGTGTGTGTGTGTGTGTGCGTGTGTGTGTGCGTGTGTGTGTGTGCGTACATGGTCAGCATTTGACTTGAGTCCAGACACCGTGAAATACTCTCATACTTTCCGCCTCTGCTGAAAGTCCTCATTTTACACCGGCTTATTTTTGTGGGGTAATTTTCTTCCATCCCCTCACCTCTTATTTTAATCTTCTGCACCCTTTTTGTTTGTGAGACAGCTTTGTGAACTCTGATTGGAAAGGTAAAATAAAGGCGGATAATGCCCGTGTGTGAAGAACAACAGCCCACTGGGAGATGTGAATAGGTGATGTGTGAGGCTGTAAATCCCAGATAAAGATGTTTTTTTTCTTGAGTGCATGTGTTACCAATGTGAACTAGGATGCTTGAAGTAATTGGCTTCTTCATCCAGACATGACCCCAAGTAGTTTCCACTTATCGTGCAGTGCAGATGCATAGGCAGAATTAATGTCAGTGAATATGCATTTCTTTCCACAGCTCTAAAAAAACATCTGTTGCTAATTAAATGTGACAGCAGGGTGGTGTGGCAGCAGGGTAAAGTGGCAGCAGGGTAAAGTGGCAGCAGGGTGGTGTGGCAGCAGGGTAAAGTGGCAGCAGGGTAAAGTGGCAGCAGGGTAAAGTGGCAGCAGGGTAAAGTGGCAGCAGGGTGGTGTGACAGCAGGGTAAAGTGGCAGCAGGGTAAAGTGGCAGCAGGGTGGTGTGACAGCAGGGTAAAGTGGCAGCAGGGTAAAGTGGCAGCAGGGTGGTGTGGCAGCAGGGTGGTGTGGCAGCAGGGTAAAGTGGCAGCAGGGTGGTGTGGCAGCAGGGTAAAGTGGCAGCAGGGTAAAGTGGCAGCAGGGTGGTGTGGCAGCAGGGTGGTGTGGCAGCAGGGTAAAGTGGCAGCAGGGTGGTGTGGCAGCAGGGTAAAGTGGCAGCAGGGTAAAGTGGCAGCAGGGTGGTGTGGCAGCAGGGTAAAGTGGCAGCAGGGTGGTGTGGCAGCAGGGTAAAGTGGCAGCAGGGTGGTGTGGCAGCAGGGTGGTGTGGCAGCAGGGTAAAGTGGCAGCAGGGTAAAGTGGCAGCAGGGTGGTGTGGCAGCAGGGTAAAGTGGCAGCAGGGTAAAGTGGCAGCAGGGTAAAGTGGCAGCAGGGTAAAGTGGCAGCAGGGTGGTGTGACAGCAGGGTAAAGTGGCAGCAGGGTAAAGTGGCAGCAGGGTGGTGTGGCAGCAGGGTAAAGTGGCAGCAGGGTGGTGTGGCAGCAGGGTAAAGTGGCAGCAGGGTAAAGTGGCAGCAGGGTGATGTGGCAGCAGGGTGGTGTGACAGCAGGGTAAAGTGGCAGCAGGGTAAAGTGGCAGCAGGGTGGTTTGACAGCAGGGTAAAGTGGCAGCAGGGTAAAGTGGCAGCAGGGTGGTGTGGCAGCAGGGTAAAGTGGCAGCAGGGTGGTGTGGCAGCAGGGTAAAGTGGCAGCAGGGTAAAGTGGCAGCAGGGTGATGTGGCAGCAGGGTGATGTGGCAGCAGGGTGATGTGGCAGCAGGTTGGTGTGACAGCAGGGTGGTGTGGCAGCAGGGTGATGTGACAGCAGGGTAAAGTGGCAGCAGGGTGGTGTGGCAGCAGGGTAAAGTGGCAGCAGGGTGGTGTGGCAGCAGGGTGGTGTGACAGCAGGGTAAAGTGGCAGCAGGGTGGTGTGACAGCAGGGTGATGTGGCAGCAGGGTGGTGTGACAGCAGGGTAAAGTGGCAGCAGGGTGGTGTGGCAGCAGGGTAAAGTGGCAGCAGGGTGGTGTGGCAGCAGGGTAAAGTGGCAGCAGGGTGGTGTGGCAGCAGGGTAAAGTGGCAGCAGGGTAAAGTGGCAGCAGGGTGGTGTGGCAGCAGGGTAAAGTGGCAGCAGGGTGATGTGGCAGCAGGGTGATGTGGCAGCAGGGTGGTGTGACAGCAGGGTAAAGTGGCAGCAGGGTGGTGTGGCAGCAGGGTAAAGTGGCAGCAGGGTGATGTGGCAGCAGGGTGGTGTGGCAGCAGGGTGGTGTGACAGCAGGGTGGTGTGGCAGCAGGGTAAAGTGGCAGCAGGGTGATGTGGCAGCAGGATGGTGTGACAGCAGGGTAAAGTGGCAGCAGGGTAAAGTGGCAGCAGGGTGGTGTGGCAGCAGGGTAAAGTGGCAGCAGGGTGGTGTGGCAGCAGGGTAAAGTGGCAGCAGGGTGGTGTGGCAGCAGGGTAAAGTGGCAGCAGGGTAAAGTGGCAGCAGGGTGGTGTGGCAGCAGGGTAAAGTGGCAGCAGGGTAAAGTGGCAGCAGGGTGGTGTGGCAGCAGGGTAAAGTGGCAGCAGGGTAAAGTGGCAGCAGGGTAAAGTGGCAGCAGGGTGGTGTGGCAGCAGGGTAAAGTGGCAGCAGGGTGGTGTGGCAGCAGGGTAAAGTGGCAGCAGGGTAAAGTGGCAGCAGGGTGATGTGGCAGCAGGGTGATGTGGCAGCAGGGTGGTGTGACAGCAGGGTGGTTTGGCAGCAGGGTGATGTGGCAGCAGGGTGATGTGGCAGCAGGGTGGTGTGACAGCAGGGTGGTGTGGCAGCAGGGTGGTGTGGCAGCAGGGTAAAGTGGCAGCAGGGTGGTGTGGCAGCAGGGTGGTGTGACAGCAGGGTAAAGTGGCAGCAGGGTGGTGTGACAGCAGGGTGATGTGGCAGCAGGGTGGTGTGACAGCAGGGTAAAGTGGCAGCAGGGTGGTGTGGCAGCAGGGTAAAGAGGCAGCAGGGTGGTGTGGCAGCAGGGTAAAGTGGCAGCAGGGTGGTGTGGCAGCAGGGTAAAGTGGCAGCAGGGTAAAGTGGCAGCAGGGTGGTGTGGCAGCAGGGTAAAGTGGCAGCAGGGTGATGTGGCAGCAGGGTGATGTTGCAGCAGGGTGGTGTGACAGCAGGGTAAAGTGGCAGCAGGGTGGTGTGGCAGCAGGGTAAAGTGGCAGCAGGGTGATGTGGCAGCAGGGTGGTGTGGCAGCAGGGTGGTGTGACAGCAGGGTGGTTTGGCAGCAGGGTAAAGTGGCAGCAGGGTGATGTGGCAGCAGGGTGGTGTGACAGCAGGGTAAAGTGGCAGCAGGGTGATGTGGCAGTAGGGTGAAGTGGCAGCAGGGTAAAGTGGCAGCAGGGTGATGTGGCAGTAGGGTGGTGTGGCAGCAGGGTAAAGTGGCAGCAGGGTGATGTGGCAGCAGGGTGGTGTGGCAGCAGGGTAAAGTGGCAGCAGGGTGATGTGGCAGCAGGGTGATGTGGCAGTAGGGTGGTGTGGCAGCAGGGTGGTGTGACAGCAGTGTAAAGTGGCAGCAGGGTAAAGTGGCAGCAGGGTGGTGTGGCAGCAGGGTGATGTGGCAGCAGGGTAAAGTGGCAGCAGGGTAAAGTGGCAGCAGGGTAAAGTGGCAGCAGGGTGGTGTGGCAGCAGGGTAAAGTGACAGCAGGGTAAAGTGGCAGCAGGGTGGTGTGGCAGCAGGGTGGTGTGGCAGCAGGGTGGTGTGACAGCAGTGTAAAGTGGCAGCAGGGCGATGTGGCAGCAGGGTAAAGTGGCAGCAGGGTGGTGTGACAGCAGGGTAAAGTGGCAGCAGGGCAATGTGGCAGCAGGGTGGTGTGGCAGCAGGGTGGTGTGGCAGCAGGGTGGTGTGGCAGCAGGGTAAAGTGGAAACAGGGTAAAGTGGCAGCAGGGTAAAGTGGCAGCAGGGTGGTGTGGCAGCAGGGTGGTGTGGCAGCAGGGTAAAGTGGCAGCAGGGTGGTGTGGCAGCAGGGTAAAGTGGCAGCAGGGTGGTGTGGCAGCAGGGTGGTGTGGCAGCAGGGTAAAGTGGCAGCAGGGTGGTGTGGCAGCAGGGTAAAGTGGCAGCAGGGTAAAGTGGCAGCAGGGTAAAGTGGCAGCAGGGTGATGTGGCAGCAGTGTAAAGTGGCAGCAGGGTAAAGTGGCAGCAGGGTGATGTGGCAGCAGGGTGGTGTGGCAGCAGGGTGATGTGGCAGCAGGGTGGTGTGGCAGCAGGGTGGTGTGGCAGCAGGGTAAAGTGGCAGCAGGGTGGTGTGGCAGCAGGGTGGTGTGGCAGCAGGGTGGTGTGGCAGCAGGGTAAAGTGGCAGCAGGGTAAATTGGCAGCAGGGTGGTGTGGCAGCAGGGTAAAGTGGCAGCAGGGTGGTGTGGCAGCAGGGTAAAGTGGCAGCAGGGTGGTGTGGCAGCAGGGTAAAGTGGCAGCAGGGTAAAGTTGCAGCAGGGTAAAGTGGCAGCAGGGTGGTGTGGCAGCAGGGTAAAGTGGCAGCAGGGTGGTGTGGCAGCAGGGTAAAGTGGCAGCAGGGTAAAGTGGCGGCAGGGTGAAGTGGCAGCAGGGTAAAGTGGCAGCAGGGTAAAGTGGCAGCAGGGCGATGTGGCAGCAGGGTGGTGTGGCAGCAGGGTGGTGTGACAGCAGGGTGGTGTGGCAGCAGGGTGGTGTGACAGCAGGGCGATGTGGCAGCAGGGTAAAGTGGCAGCAGGGTGGTGTGGCAGCAGGGTGGTGTGACAGCAGGGTGGTGTGACAGCAGGGTAAAGTGGCAGCAGGGCGATGTGGCAGCAGGGTAAAGTGGCAGCAGGGTGATGTGGCAGCAGGGTGATGTGGCAGTAGGGTGATGTGGCAGCAGGGTGATGTGGCAGCAGGGTAAAGTGGCAGCAGGGTGATGTGGCAGCAGGGTGATGTGGCAGCAGGGTGGTGTGGCAGCAGGGTGATGTGGCAGCAGGGTGGTGTGGCAGCAGGGTGATGTGGCAGCAGGGTGATCTGGCAGCAGGGTGATGTGGCAGCAGGGCGATGTGGCAGCAGGGCGATGTGGCAGCAGGGTGGTGTGGCAGCAGGGCGATGTGGCAGCAGGGTAAAGTGGCAGCAGGGTAAAGTGGCAGCAGGGTGATGTGGCAGCAGGGCGATGTGGCAGCAGGGTGATGTGGCAGCAGGGCGATGTGGCAGCAGGGTAAAGTGGCAGCAGGGCGATGTGGCAGCAGGGCGATGTGGCAGCAGGGCGATGTGGCAGCAGGGTGATGTGGCAGCAGGGCGATGTGGCAGCAGGGTGATGTGGCAGCAGGGTGATGTGGCAGCAGGGCGATGTGGCAGCAGGGCGATGTGGCAGCAGGGTGATCTGGCAGCAGGGTGATGTGGCAGCAGGGTGATGTGGCAGCAGGGCGATGTGGCAGCAGGGTGATCTGGCAGCAGGGCGATGTGGCAGCAGGGTGATGTGGCAGCAGGGCGATGTGGCAGCAGGGTAAAGTGGCAGCAGGGCGATGTGGCAGCAGGGTGATGTGGCAGCAGGGTGATCTGGCAGCAGGGTGATGTGGCAGCAGGGCGATGTGGCAGCAGGGTAAAGTGGCAGCAGGGTAAAGTGGCAGCAGGGTGATGTGGCAGCAGGGTGATGTGGCAGCAGGGCGATGTGGCAGCAGGGTGATGTGGCAGCAGGGTGATGTGGCAGCAGGGTAAAGTGGCAGCAGGGCGATGTGGCAGCAGGGCGATGTGGCAGCAGGGTAAAGTGGCAGCAGGGCGATGTGGCAGCAGTGTGATGTGGCAGCAGGGTGATGTGGCAGCAGGGCGATGTGGCAGCAGGGTAAAGTGGCAGCAGGGTAAAGTGGCAGCAGTGTGATGTGGCAGCAGGGGAAAATGGCAGCAGGGTAAAGTGGCAGCAGGGTAAAGTGGCAGCAGTGTAAAGTGGCAGCAGGGTGATGTGGCAGCAGGGCGATGTGGCAGCAGGGTAAAGTGGCAGCAGTGTGATGTGGCAGCAGGGTGATGTGGCAGCAGGGTAAAGTGGCAGCAGGGTAAAGTGGCAGCAGTGTGATGTGGCAGCAGGGTGGTGTGGCAGCAGGGTGGTGTGGCAGCAGGGTAAAGTGGCAGCAGGGTGATGTGGCAGCAGGGCGATGTGGCAGCAGGGTAAAGTGGCAGCAGTGTGATGTGGCAGCAGGGTGATGTGGCAGCAAGGTAAAGTGGCAGCAGGGTAAATTGGCAGCAGGGTGGTGTGGCAGCAGGGTAAAGTGGCAGCAGGGTGGTGTGGCAGCAGGGTAAAGTGGCAGCAGGGTGGTGTGGCAGCAGGGTAAAGTGGCAGCAGGGTAAAGTTGCAGCAGGGTAAAGTGGCAGCAGGGTGGTGTGGCAGCAGGGTAAAGTGGCAGCAGGGTGGTGTGGCAGCAGGGTAAAGTGGCAGCAGGGTAAAGTGGCGGCAGGGTGAAGTGGCAGCAGGGTAAAGTGGCAGCAGGGTAAAGTGGCAGCAGGGTAAAGTGGCAGCAGGGTAAAGTGGCAGCAGGGCGATGTGGCAGCAGGGTGGTGTGGCAGCAGGGTGGTGTGACAGCAGGGTGGTGTGGCAGCAGGGTGGTGTGACAGCAGGGCGATGTGGCAGCAGGGTAAAGTGGCAGCAGGGTGGTGTGGCAGCAGGGTGGTGTGACAGCAGGGTGGTGTGACAGCAGGGTAAAGTGGCAGCAGGGCGATGTGGCAGCAGGGTAAAGTGGCAGCAGGGTGATGTGGCAGCAGGGTGATGTGGCAGTAGGGTGATGTGGCAGCAGGGTGATGTGGCAGCAGGGCGATGTGGCAGCAGGGTAAAGTGGCAGCAGGGTGATGTGGCAGCAGGGTGATGTGGCAGCAGGGTGGTGTGGCAGCAGGGTGATGTGGCAGCAGGGTGATGTGGCAGCAGGGCGATGTGGCAGCAGGGCGATGTGGCAGCAGGGTGGTGTGGCAGCAGGGCGATGTGGCAGCAGGGTAAAGTGGCAGCAGGGTAAAGTGGCAGCAGGGTGATGTGGCAGCAGGGTGATGTGGCAGCAGGGCGATGTGGCAGCAGGGTGATGTGGCAGCAGGGCGATGTGGCAGCAGGGTAAAGTGGCAGCAGGGCGATGTGGCAGCAGGGCGATGTGGCAGCAGGGCGATGTGGCAGCAGGGTGATGTGGCTGCAGGGTGATGTGGCAGCAGGGTGATGTGGCAGCAGGGTGATGTGGCAGCAGGGCGATGTGGCAGCAGGGCGATGTGGCAGCAGGGTGATCTGGCAGCAGGGTGATGTGGCAGCAGGGTGATGTGGCAGCAGGGCGATGTGGCAGCAGGGCGATGTGGCAGCCAGCAGGGCGATGTGGCAGCAGGGCGATGTGGCAGCAGGGTAAAGTGGCAGCAGGGCGATGTGGCAGCAGGGTGATGTGGCAGCAGGGTGATCTGGCAGCAGGGTGATGTGGCAGCAGGGCGATGTGGCAGCAGGGTAAAGTGGCAGCAGGGTAAAGTGGCAGCAGGGTGATGTGGCAGCAGGGTGATGTGGCAGCAGGGCGATGTGGCAGCAGGGTGATGTGGCAGCAGGGCGATGTGGCAGCAGGGTAAAGTGGCAGCAGGGCGATGTGGCAGCAGGGCGATGTGGCAGCAGGGTAAAGTGGCAGCAGGGTAAAGTGGCAGCAGGGTGGTGTGGCAGCAGGGTAAAGTGGCAGCAGGGCGATGTGGCAGCAGGGTAAAGTGGCAGCAGGGTAAAGTGGCAGCAGTGTGATGTGGCAGCAGGGGAAAGTGGCAGCAGGGTAAAGTGGCAGCAGGGTAAAGTGGCAGCAGTGTAAAGTGGCAGCAGGGTGATGTGGCAGCAGGGCGATGTGGCAGCAGGGTAAAGTGGCAGCAGTGTGATGTGGCAGCAGGGTGATGTGGCAGCAGGGTAAAGTGGCAGCAGGGTAAAGTGGCAGCAGTGTGATGTGGCAGCAGGGTGGTGTGGCAGCAGGGTGGTGTGGCAGCAGGGTAAAGTGGCAGCAGGGTGATGTGGCAGCAGGGCGATGTGGCAGCAGGGTAAAGTGGCAGCAGTGTGATGTGGCAGCAGGGTGATGTGGCAGCAGGGTAAAGTGGCAGCAGGGTAAAGTGGCAGCAGGGTAAAGTGGCAGCAGTGTGATGTGGCAGCAGGGTGATGTGGCAGCAGGGTAAAGTGGCAGCAGGGTGATGTGACAGCAGGGTGGTGTGCCAGCAGGGTGGTGTGGCAGCAGGGTAAAGTGGCAGCAGGGTAAAGTGGCAGCAGGGTAAAGTGGCAGCAGGGTGGTGTGGCAGCAGGGTAAAGTGGCAGAAGGGCGATGTGGCAGCAGGGTAAAGTGGCAGCAGGGTAAAGTGGCAGCAGGGTAAAGTGGCAGCAGTGTGATGTGGCAGCAGGGTGATGTGGCAGCAGGGTAAAGTGGCAGCAGGGTGATGTGGCAGCAGGGTAAAGTGGCAGCAGGGTAAAGTGGCAGCAGGGTAAAGTGGCAGCAGTGTGATGTGGCAGCAGGGTGATGTGGCAGCAGGGTAAAGTGGCAGCAGGGTGATGTGACAGCAGGGTGGTGTGGCAGCAGGGTGGTGTGGCAGCAGGGTGGTGTGGCAGCAGGGTGGTGTGGCAGCAGGGTGAAGTGGACAAAGACACTGCATGGACGGTACTGGGTGAGGCTGCCACAAACGTGACTTTGCGCCGCCATCTTCCCACACCGGAAGTGGAAATACTAGATCTGATTTTTAGGCAGATGAATGTAATTGATGATCTGCTGGAATAGGAAGCTTGAAGCATTGTGGGTCCCTGAGGACCTGATTGAGAACCACTGATCTTGGGGTCTGGCAGGTTTTCATTCTAACCAAATAACCCCCTATCATCCCCCATGACAGTGCAGATGCAGACATGCAGCTCTGTGGCCAGAAGCTGTCTTTTCTGACGTTCTGATCTCACAGCAGTGTGTCTTTTAATAAATAATCCCCCCATGGGTTCAGCTGACATTTAGGGGAAGATTTACCTGGTCTCCTAATGGCAGTTACCCGCCAACTGCCCCGGCAAACTTTACACATGGGGTAAAGCGGGTCTGGGTGCATTAATCCTTCACTGTGTCTTTGCTCCTTATATTTTCAAATGGTTGCTTTTGACCTGTGTTTTGGGATCCGGAATAAGTTAAGGGCCCTTTTCTGTCTGTCCCCCAACTGATCAGAGCAATAACGCGTCACCCTGTAAACATTAAGACTACCGTTTCCAACAGTAACATACACCCATTTTTGCACAATTTACATTTTACTGCCTCAAGTTCTCTTTCGCCCACCCATCCCACCTACTATCAACTGCTGTGTTCTTTCAAATCCAGGAAAAGGCCTGCTGGGATTAAAGAAAGATCCATTTTACAGGAGAAAAGAAGAATAACTTCTGCATGGCATATCTGAAAGGTCGACGCAGGCATGAAATATTTAAGCCCCTTCTGACCCAAGCCCGGCAGTTGTTGCTAATATTTTAGCCAAACCGTAGCTGAGCCAAGGCCCAGTACCAGATGGGGGAGCAGCAGTGGCTGGCAGTGTTTATGCAAATATTAGCTGTCAAAAGCAACAGCATACATAGTCCAAATATTTAATTCATCAGAAACAAGACCCCGAGCCCCGATCTACCTATTAGAATCTGCAGCAGCCGGGGTGTGCTCGGGCAGGATAGCAGACTCCTCATTAATGGGCAGTTGGGTTTATGTCACGGTAAGAACAGTTGTTCCTGACCCGTAGTACATTCAGCGTGCAGTGAATCCAGCGTTACCTGGTCACGAAGAAATACCACAAACGTCATCCTCAGGTTGAAAGTGGTCTTTTTATTCTCAAAATGTAAATATGTTGACTTGGGGGGGTGGGTGGTGGGGGGGGGGGGGTCGGTGCCTTGTATTCACTATACAGCTATCTCAAAAACAGTTTCAGTTTAGTCCACCAAAATACTCAAGTAAAGGAGTTTAATTTCAATTTCATGCCATAAATCTTTTCATTGACACTGCTTACAGTCTTTCTAGAAGTGGACCTGCAACATCTTTTAATTCCAAGTAAAGCCGTCCATCGTTCCTGAGTGGCGACGCCGCTTGGTTTCCAAACCGTCAACGTGCAGGTTTGATAAAACTCTGTTGGGTACAGAGCGCATTAATGCGGGTTTCACAGTGTGTCTTCAAGTCCCCCTCCAGTCATGTTGTGTCTTCAGGTCCCCCTCCAGTCATCTTGTGTCTTCAGGTCCCCCTCCAGTCATGTTGTGTCTTCAGGTCCCCCTCCAGTCATCTTGTGTCTTCAGGTCCCCCTCCAGTCATCTTGTGTCTTCAGGTCCCCCTCCAGTCATGTTGTGTCTTCATGTCCCCCTCCAGTCATGTTGTGTCTTCAGGTCCCCCTCCAGTCACGTTGTGTCTTCAAGTCCCCCTCCAGTCATGTTGTGTCTTCAGGTCCCCCTCCAGTCATGTTGTGTCTTCAAGTCCCCCTCCAGTCATGTTGTGTCTTCAGGTCCCCCTCCAGTCATGCTGTGTCTTCAAGTCCCCCTCCAGTCATGTTGTGTCTTCAGGTCCCCCTCCAATCATGTTGTGTCTTCAGGTCCCCCTCCAGTCATGTTGTGTCTTCAGGTCCCCCTCCAGTCATCTTGTGTCTTCAGGTCCCCCTCCAGTCATGTTGTGTCTTCAGGTCCCCCTCCAATCATGTTGTGTCTTCAGGTCCCCCTCCAGTCATGCTGTGTCTTCAAGTCCCCCTCCAGTCATGCTGTGTCTTCAAGTCCCCCTCCAATCATGTTGTGTCTTCAGGTCCCCCTCCAATCATGTTGTGTCTTCAGGTCCCCCTCCAGTCATGTTGTGTCTTCAGGTCCCCCTCCAGTCATCTTGTGTCTTCAGGTCCCCCTCCAGTCATGTTGTGTCTTCAGGTCCCCCTCCAGTCATGTTGTGTCTTCAGGTCCCCCTCCAGTCATGCTGTGTCTTCAAGTCCCCCTCCAGTCATGTTGTGTCTTCAGGTCCCCCTCCAATCATGTTGTGTCTTCAGGTCCCCCTCCAATCATGTTGTGTCTTCAGGTCCCCCTCCAATCATGTTGTGTCTTCAGGTCCCCCTCCAGTCATGCTGTGTCGTGAAGTCCCCCTCCAGTCATGTTGTGTCTTCAGGTCCCCCTCCAGTCATGCTGTGTCTTCAAGTCCCCCTCCAATCATGTTGTGTCTTCAGGTCCCCCTCCAGTCATGTTGTGTCTTCAAGTCCCCCTCCAATCATGTTGTGTCTTCAGGTCCCCCTCCGGTCATGTTGTGTCTTCAAGTCCCCCTCGAATCATGTTGTGTCTTCAGGTCCCCCTCCAGTCATCTTATGTCTTCAGGTCCCCCTCCAGTCATGCTGTGTCGTGAAGTCCCCCTCCAGTCATGTTGTGTCTTCAGGTCCCCCTCCAGTCATGTTGTGTCGTGAAGTCCCCCTCCAGTCATGTTGTGTCTTCAGGTCCCCCTCCAGTCATCTTGTGTCTTCAGGTCCCCCTCCAGTCATGTTGTGTCTTCAGGTCCCCCTCCAGTCATCTTGTGTCTTCAGGTCCCCCTCCAGTCATGCTGTGTCGTGAAGTCCCCCTCCAGTCATGTTGTGTCTTCAGGTCCCCCTCCAATCATGCTGTGTCGCGAAGTCCCCCTCCAGTCATGTTGTGTCTTCAGGTCCCCCTCCAGTCATGTTGTGTCTTCAGGTCCCCCTCCAGTCATGCTGTGTCGTGAAGTCCCCCTCCAGTCATGTTGTGTCTTCAGGTCCCCCTCCAGTCATCTTGTGTCTTCAGGTCCCCCTCCAGTCATGTTGTGTCTTCAGGTCCCCCTCCAGTCATGTTGTGTCTTCAGGTCCCCCTCCAGTCATGCTGTGTCGTGAAGTCCCCCTCCAGTCATGTTGTGTCTTCAGGTCCCCCTCCAGTCATGTTGTGTCTTCAGGTCCCCCTCCAGTCATGCTGTGTCTTCAGGTCCCCCTCCAGTCATGTTTTAAGTCATATAAATGCTCTGCCTGATAGAATAAATTGTCTGATGTTTTTTTTTCCTGCAAAATAAGTTCAATTATCTTATTCAAATCCTGAAAATCACATCTACTCCTTCTCCCTCATTAAAAAATCCAGAACCTATGAATATGCAAGTTATCCCCACCCTCCACCCCAACCATTCTGAAGAAGAAGAGCAAATGGGACAGGGTCCAAGGGCGTAGATCTCATTACAGCTTGGGAGGACCGCAAACATGGAATTTTCTCAAGACTACAGTTGTGAAACCTTACTTGAGACTCCCAGTTTCTGTCCCTCTGTGTGCTGCCCTCCAAAGATTGTTTTTCTGTTGTTGTCTAATGGCACAGTTATTGAACCTTTGTGTTGGCCCTTCATTCATTTTCTATGTGGGCTTTATCAACCAGTATTTGTAATATTACGGGGGTCTTCCTACTTACACAGTGGCATTTTGTCCTGATGTCCACTTTTTTTCCTTTCTCTGCCATGTTTTGGGTAATGGAAGGAATTAATATTCTTTAACTTAGCTAATATAATGCTAATATATGCCAATGAGCAATGTGAGCTACTGGAGGCTATATCATTAGCATAATTTCACAATAAGTAGCTAATGTGAGCTGGCATACATTTAGTTAGCTAAGTAAACGTTTATGTTAGCTAGACGATCATTAGCATGATGTAGCACCTCCACATCCACTTTCAACACTCACCATCAGAAACCAGAACAAGTGCCCGAATTTTTAAATTAATATAACTACAATATGAACATCGGTCTCAAATAGTGGCTGGTCTCTAATAAAAGCCGAGTGCGCTACACACCCGGGTTAGTATTGGAAGTTTTACGGGTATGATCAATGTAACATTAGCTTGCTAGCAAGCTAGCTTAAATATGGATCTGGCGGGAGATAAGTTAAGTCACTTCAGGTTGTGAACACAGTCTGGCTACATCTTTAAGTCTTTATGCTGTTGCTGGGTAGACTTAAGCTTTGTTTAACAACATTAACAACTGTCACAGGGGGTCCGAGCAGTCACCACAGTATTCACGACACTCTCACTGAAGATGCAACTCTGAAGCGCTGCAGAGATTGACTCTGGGAAACGTAGTCCAATAGCAAGCACAGCTGTCAGGATGAAGTATACCGTTTACTTCATTCCCCAGATTCCCACATAGTTTAGTATGTGAGTGGGTCAGACCACGGAGTAGGATACGTAGCGGGGACATAATGCTCAAAGGTTTCTCCTTTTGTAAATGTGCAGCTGAAAACAAAACTTATAGTTGGCAAAATGAAGATACGTATCTCCACCGTTTGTCATTTGGCTGTGGTGTGTGAAGCAGTACATATAATGACATATAAAGCACCACCCTGTCTGTTAACGGGATGGTTCCTTAGGTTTGTGACATATGAAACTCGGCTTGTCTGAATCTTTTTTTGTTTGTTGAGACTGTCCTTGGTGCACTGCAGTTGCAGATCAGAAGTGCCCAGCCATAGCGTTACCTGCTTATTTTGCCCCTGATATGTCTTATAACATTACCCCAACACCACACGTACATACTGTAGCCACCGCGGATGTGTAGACTTGCTAGCCTGGTGGCTAACGGGTTGGACCCTTTAGTCGACTGGTTAACATAGTCGCCTGTGGTGTGGGAGATCCGGGTTCGCGTCCCAGCTGTGGCGGTTCCCAGCCACCCCCTAAATTCGCTGCAATATTAACAAGGTCCAAAACTTAATTTTCATCGGAGGGGGTCTTTAATTAAATTGAAAGGTTTCTGCGTTAGTTTTATGTGCCGCATTGATTTCCAGGAACCTGGGGCCCTTGAATTTAAAAAGCTCATGTATGTATCTCGGGCCACATATTTGCTGTAACAATCTACAGGTCTTGGGTCTTAGTTTTTAGCTCCCTTTAACCTTGATCCAGTCTTTTATCGTCTCAGTTCCTTACACAAGCGGCTCACTTGTGCTAGAGAAACGGTGCAGGGTCTTGGCTTGTTTACTTCTTTATCTTTATTTGCTCCTCGGTGCCGCTGAGCTGGCCTCTCCTTTTCATCTACGTGTTTGCGCCGGTCGACACGTTTGTATGCTGCTGCACCAGCTGAATGGACGCAGAGACAGATCGCTCGCTGTCGGTGGAGGGAGGCTCGTCTGTGCTACACAAAGCAAAGCAGGCACAACCAAAATCACAGCAAACTTCAACACAACACAGCATTCAAGCATGGAGGGGAAGGTGGAAAAAACATATAGTCAACATCCAAATATTTTGCTATGCACTACATAGTATATACTGCATGTTAACAGTACTATATTTGGTTTAGTGAGTACTATTCTATTATTTTTCCATGACACTATCCTGAGTCAACCATCAGAGGTGACAGCAAGTGAGTATGGCTTTCCATGTTCGTCCTCGTTATGAGTGAATAGAGATGATACGCTGGTATTCAGTGGTACGTACTGCTGTTCATATACGTCTTTAACAAACCTTGTACTACAAACTTCTATTTGAAAGGGTGCAGAATCATAGTCTTTTCAGTGTCCGCCATCCTAGTTGAGAAATTCTTGCCAGCTCTCGTTGTCTCCACGGTAAAGTCATTATTTTCTTCCAGAACAGTGTCCGGTCAGGTCGTAATAAATATTTCGGTGAAAACTGCATATTTCTGGCATTTTAACGATATAATTTTATCCATACTATGAACATTTTGTATCTTTTTTTCATTTTATTTGTTTTTTATTTTATCTAGTACACTAAAAATGGCAACTATATACATACTACTGCTGGCTACATACTACTGTGGGTATTCGGACAAAACCATGAATATGAATACATCCGACAGGTAAATGCCACAGCCTTTACATAAAACATCACAGGTTCAGTTAAGCAAGCAATGCAGGTTTACCTGCATCAAAAACCCTGCAATGTTCATATAAACAATGACTTAACAAGTCTTGATGCTGCTCAATAATCCAGGCAAGGAAATCACAGAAAGTTGAGTCAGTTCATCTGACAGATAGTTTCATCACTCAACTAAGTGACCTCCTCAGTCTCACCTGACTGCAGGTGTCCCCACCCTTATAAACTATACAGTGGCATAACCACCCAAACCAGCGACCAGTTTCATATGCAGATATGGGTGGGACCATTAACTAGAGTTACAGTGGTCATGTGTACTGTTCACAGAGGGTTGGGGAATAGTTGCAATCACAGCATAGTAAGATGGTAACAGATGTACTCTTAGCCCCCCCCCCCACCCCCACCCCCCGTTCAGGGATAGTCGTTCCCTTTTAACATAGATGGCCTCTTTGACTCCCTGTTCAAACCATGGTTCCTCCCTATCAATGATGTGCACATCCTCATCCTTGAAAGAGTGGCCACTGGTCTGTAGATGGTGTAGACTGTGGAGTCCTGGTCTGTAGATGGTGTAGACTGTGGAGTCCTGGTCTGTAGATGGTGTAGACTGCGGAGTTCTGGCCTGTAGATGGCGTAGACTGCGGAGTTCTGGCCTGTAGATGGTGTAGACTGTGGAGTCCTGGTCTGTAGATGGTGTAGACTTTGGAGTCCTGGTCTGTAGATGGTGTAGACTGTGGAGTCTTGGTCTGTAGATGGTGTAGACTGCGGAGTTCTGGCCTGTAGATGGCGTAGACTGCGGAGTTCTGGCCTGTAGATGGTGTAGACTGTGGAGTCCTGGTCTGTAGATGGTGTAGACTGCGGAGTTCTGGCCTGTAGATGGCGTAGACTGCGGAGTTCTGGCCTGTACATGGTGTAGACTGTGGAGTCCTGGCCTGTACATGGTGTAGACTGTGGAGTCCTGGCCTGTAGATGGTGTAGACTGTGGAGTCCTGGTCTGTACATGGTGTAGACTGTGGAGTCCTGGTCTGTAGATGGTGTAGACTGTGAAGTCCTGGTCTGTAGATGGTGTAGACTGTGGAGTCCTGGCCTGTACATGGTGTAGACTGTGGAGTCCTGGTCTGTAGATGGTGCAGACTGTGAAGTCCTGGTCTGTAGATGGTGTAGACTGTGGAGTCCTGGCCTGTACATGGTGTAGACTGTGGAGTCCTGGCCTGTAGATGGTGTAGACTGTGGAGTCCTGGCCTGTAGATGGTGTAGACTGTGGAGTCCTGGCCTGTACATGGTGTAGACTGTGGAGTCCTGGTCTGTACATGGTGTAGACTGTGAAGTCCTGGTCTGTAGATGGTGTAGACTGTGGAGTCCTGGTCTGACGTGTTAGCTCTCCTGTGTTGTGTCATTCTCTTGGCCAGCGTCTGTTTAGTTTCCCCGATGTACAAGTCACGGCGATCCTCCTGGCACTTAACAGCTACGCTATATTGCTCTGTTTGTGCCGGGGGACCTGATCCTTGAGGTGGACCAACTTCTGGTGCAGTGTGTTTTGGGGTTTTTAAAGCAACTGAGATGCAGTGTTTGGAAAATATGTGTCTCAACTTTTCTGACATTCCTGCCACATACAGAATCACCACTGGTTTACACAGGTGAAAAGAAGCGGCTGGCGACTCCACATGTATGGGAGGAGGCATGTGGTAGTCTGCAGCCCTCCCCGAATTGGCAGAGGGGGTGGAGCAGAGACCGGGGTGGCTCGTAAGAGTGGGGTGATTGGCCAAGTACAATTGGGGAGAAAAAAAGGGGGGGGTTAAAAAAAAATTTTTTTTGAGCAAGTTCACAAATTAAGGGATCTCTTAAAGACATGAAGGTATCAACTCAAAAGAGACAGAATTAACTGTATCGCCCATGAAGGGGTTACGCTAAGGTTTTTCCCTTAGAGAGGTTAAGCTAAGGTATTTCCCTTAGAGAGGTTAAGCTAAGGTATTTCCCTTAGAGAGGTTAAGGTAAGGTATTTCCCTTAGAGAGGTTAAGGTAAGGTATTTCCCTTCGAGAGGTTAAGGTAAGGTGTTTCCCTTAGAGAGGTTAAGGTAAGGTATTTCCCTTAGAGAGGTTAGGCTAAGGTATTTCCCTTAGAGCGGTTAAGCTAAGATGTTTCCCTTAAAGAGGTTAAGGTAAGGTATTTCCCTTAGAGAGGTTAAGGTAAGGTATTTCCCTTAGAGAGGTTAAGGTAAGGTATTTCCCTTAGAGAGGTTAAGGTAAGGTATTTCCCTTCGAGAGGTTAAGGTAAGGTGTTTCCCTTAGAGAGGTTAAGGTAAGGTGTTTCCCTTAGAGAGGTTAAGCTAAGGTATTTCCCTTAGAGCGGTTAAGCTAAGATGTTTCCCTTAAAGAGGTTAAGGTAAGGGGAAGACACGGGGGGAAACATTAAGGGCAGGATTTGTTGGGATATAGCAACAAAAAGACGAGCGCTCACCAGGTTGAGCGACAGCAGGATCGGTAAAGGCCGGTGAACATCGTCTGAAGAGAAGACTAGAGAACAACATTCTGTCGCTTCTTCCTAAAGAGAGCCGGCCCACAGAGAACATGGCCGCTCCTCTCATCCTGTCTGGGGACAGGAAAAGAAAATCCTTTCATCCTGCACACGGATTTTACCTAACAGCAAGGGTACAATGGATTTATTTGAGATCCGGCGCCGCTCTTGTCCGGGAGTCCAACACCCCTGCAAAGTGTGTGATACTGATGTATTAAAGGACAGCCCCTCCAGATGTAGCGTCTCACTCTCAAGGGGGTCCTGCAGACAAGCACAACATTATAAACACATACACCCTCTACACCCTCATACACCCGCCATACACCCTCATACACCCTCTACACCCCTCATACACCCTCCACACCCCTCATACACCCGCCATACACCCCCATACACCCGCCATACACCCTCTACACCCTCATACACCCTCCACACCCCTCATACACCCTCTACACCCCTCATACACCCTCCACACCCTCATACACCCGCCATACACCCTCATACACCCTCTACACCCCCATACACCCTCTACACCCTCCACACCCTCATACACCCGCCATACACCCTCATACACCCTCTACACCCCTCATACACCCTCTACACCCTCATACACCCTCCACACCCCTCATACACCCTCCACACCCCTCATACACCCTCTACACCCCCATACACCCCTCTACACCCTCATACACCCGCCATACACCCTCATACACCCTCTACACCCCCATACACCCTCCACACCCCTCATACACCCTCTACACCCTCATACACCCGCCATACACCCTCATACACCCTCTACACCCCTCATACACCCTCCACACCCCCCATACACCCTCCACACCCCTCATACACCCTCTACACCCCCATACACCCGCCATACACCCTCATACACCCTCTACACCCTCATACACCCGCCATACACCCTCATACACCCTCTACACCCCCATACACCCTCTACACCCTCCACACCCCCCATACACCCTCATACACCCTCTACACCCCCATACACCCTCTACACCCTCATACACCCTCCACACCCCCCATACACCCTCCACACCCCTCATACACCCTCCAGACCCCCATAGACCCTCCACACCCCCATAGACCCTCCACACCCCCCATACACCCCCCATAGACCCTCCACACCCCCCATACACCCTCCACACCCCCATAGACCCTCCACACCCCCCATAGACCCTCCACACCCCTCATACACCCTCCACACCCCCATACACCCTCCACACCCCCCATAGACCCTCCACACCCCCCATAGACCCTCCACACCCCTCATACACCCTCCACACCCCCATAGACCCTCCACACCCCCCATAGACCCTCCACACCCCCCATAGACCCTCCACACCCCCCATACACCCTCCACACCCCCATAGACCCTCCACACCCCCCATAGACCCTCCACACCCCCCATAGACCCTCCACACCCCCATAGACCCTCCACACCCCCCATAGACCCTCCACACCCCTCATACACCCTCCACACCCCCATAGACCCTCCACACCCCCCATACACCCCCCATAGACCCTCCACACCCCTCATACACCCTCCACACCCCTCATACACCCTCCACACCCCTCATACACCCTCCACACCCCCATAGACCCTCCACACCCCTCATACACCCTCCACACCCCTCATACACCCTCCACACCCCTCATACACCCTCCACACCCCTCATACACCCCCCACACACCCCATAGACCCTTCACACCCCTCATACACCCTCCACACCCCTCATACACCCTCCACACCCCTCATACAACCTCCATACCCCCATAGACCCTCCACACCCCCCATACACCCCCCATAGACCCTCCACACCCCCATACAGCCTCTACACCCCCATAGACCCTCCACACCCCTCATACACCCTCCACACCCCTCATACACCCTCCACACCCCCCATAGACCCTCCACACCCCCTCATAGACCCTCCACACCCCCAGAGCTCAGGACAGGAGACACAAGTCCACATAAAGAGCAGTTGGGGCGGGTTGTCGTGGCGTAAACACAAAGTGAAGGTAAGCAGGCTGTTGTCAGATGTCCTGCAGCAGAGGAAACAGGAAGTGGATCTCAGAAGAACAGGAAGACTATTCCAGCCGGGTGGAGCTTTGTATTGGGATGACCTGCGTCCGACTTCTTAGAAAAAATTCTGGGGACCAAAAAGAAAAAGAAAAAGTGATGTTGCCCCCCCCCCCGCCCCGCCCCCAGCCCCAAATCGGCCACCTGATTTTCTCCTCTGCAGTCTGAAGGCGAGGTTTCCATGTGCCCCGTGTGGGAGATAAGATGTCCGGCGACTGAGTAATGAAGCGGTATGATAAGAGCCGTCTCACCCTTCCTCCTCACCCACTTGTAGCGGTTGCAGTTTGTTTTTGGCTCAGGCAGCGAGACGGGCGACTCGGCCACGGCGAGCCGGAAATGACTCCCTAGGGCCCTTGAGAGGGATGTGCTGAAGGCCTTCCCGGAGGGGAACGCCTCCGCCTAAACTGTGAGGAGGACAGCCAGTGTTGTGTACGAGCAAGCATGCTGGCGCTGCCGTGGACAGGAGGCCGGGTCGCCGCGGCTGGTTCTGTTCTGTTCTGTTCTGTTCTGTTCTTGTTCCTTTGTTTTAAAGTGGGGCGGGAGCAGTACTCAGGTTTAACTTGGTGTGTCCTCAGCGCGGCATACGAAAACACTCCTTCACCGCCTTTTCTTGGTAATTGACTAATGTTGTGTTTCTCTTATTCCTTCATCCAGACCTGGGAGGGAGTGGTCTAGTCCTCATTAATATTCATGAGCCGAGCGTTGAGTGACAGCTTCGTGTGCAGGTGGGCGGGGTTGCATCGCCTGATCGTTTGCTGTGATTGGCTGCATGTTAATGTGTGATGGCCTCGTCTCAGAACAAGATGGTGGAGGGAGGAAAAGGTGAATTTGACCTTTCCAGCGTGTTCTTCTTAGTGACGCGAGACGGTGATGTCTGAGAATTTGAGGATGTGGGTGTGACCGGTCTTCACGGGGCTGTGGGGGGAGGGTGGTGCTGCTGGAGGAAATGAAGCTGCGATCACACTAGCGAGACGCCCCTCCTGACCATAATATGAAGACCCCGTCCTGCACATACAACTACCTGCGTTGTCTGGCCCGACATGAGACCCTTTCACACCCACTTGCTTTTTCCATCTGTCTGTCAGCCGGCCTCAGTCTGTCATTATTTGTAGTCACCCTGATGTCAGTCGTCTGTCTCTCAGACCCCGTCACTGTCTGTCTCTCTTCCTTCCTCGTGGCCTATTTGTCTTCCCGTCTCCCTGCTGTTTGCAGTGATGTATCCTCCCTGTGTGTCTCTCAGCTGACTGTCTTCCACTCATTTCAGCACCTGTCTGAATGACCATCAGTCTACCTGTCTGTCTGTCTGTCTGTCTGTCTGTCTGTCTGTCTGTCTGTCTGTCTGTCTGTCTGTCTGTCTGTCTGTCTACCTGTCTGTCTGTCTGTCTGTCTGTCTGTCTGTCTGTCTGTCTGTCTACCTGTCTGTCTGTCTGTCTGTCTGTCTGTCTGTCTGTCTGTCTGTCTGTCTGTCTGTCTGTCTGTCTGTCTGTCTGTCTGTCTGTCAGTCTACCTGTCTGTCAGTCTACCTGTCTGTCTGTCTGTCTGTCTGTCTGTCTGTCTGTCTGTCTGTCTGTCTGTCTGTCTGTCAGTCTACCTGTCTGTCTGTCTGTCTGTCTGTCTGTCTGTCTGTCTGTCTGTCTGTCTGTCTGTCTGTCTGTCAGTCTACCTGTCTGTCTGTCTGTCTGTCTGTCTGTCTGTCTGTCTGTCTGTCTGTCTGTCTGTCAGTCAGTCTACCTGTCTGTCTGTCTGTCTGTCTGTCTGTCTGTCTGTCTATCTGTCTGTCTGTCTGTCTGTCTGTCTGTCTGTCTGTCAGTCTACCTGTCTGTCTGTCGGCCTCGACTGTGGTGTTGTGACCATGGTGGTCTCTCTGGTGCAGGCTCTTGGTTGTAATATTATTCTGATCATTACGTTTTCTCTGATTTAGTGAGGCATGAGTGCACTGCTTCATGCTGTGTGTGTGTGTGTGTGTGTGTGTGTGTGTGTGTGTGTGTGTGTGTGTGTGTGTGTGTGTGTGTGTGTGTGTGTGTGTGTGTGTGTGTGTGCGTGTGTGTGTGCACTCTATGGCCCCATCCCAAAGAGGAATTGATCGGGGAAGTTTGACCTATCGGGAGGTCTAGAAACTAATGAACAGCAATAGGTTGTGCAGTTTGTGTAGCATACCAGTGTGGTGTAAATCCATGAAGCGGGACGTGTGCGACGCCCGTCACATTAGTGATTTATCAATGGAGCCACTCAATCAAAGGAGACGGGGTAGTTTGCTCTTGTTAACAACCACTCCCAACTGCCAGGGGTGCAGCATTTGCCATATGGACCTAATTATACATCTCCTTATGCTGCAAGAAGAAGAGAGAAAGCCCGTCAGAGGGCCGTAAGCTGCATGTGCCGAGTCTCTTCACAGTCACCTGACATCCGCAGACTGTACAGCGGCACTTTGGATTGGTTATCTACTGACAGGCATTTCTGACACGTGGCCAAGGGACACAAGTCTAAATGGGGAGATCAGAATTCATGTGGATTTCTTGTCAGTCTCCATGGAACAGATCACGGCACGGATCATGGCACGGATCACGGCACGGATCACGGCACGGATCATGGCATGGATCAGGGCACGGATCACGGCACGGATCACGGCATGGATCACTGTCGTCGTGACTCTGCTTTGCCGGGCCTACTGTGTTTATCTACTGTGTATATCTACTGTGTATGTCTACTGTGTGTATCTACTGTGTGTATCTACTGTGTATATCTACTGTGTGTATCTACTGTGTGTATCTACTGTGTATATCTACTGTGTATGTCTACTGTGTGTAGCGGTGGCTTGACCAGAGGGAGAGAGACACCTGAATAAAGACGTCTCTATGACAGCGAGACTGCAGGGTACATACCCCAGTCGACCCATATCTGAAGTCATTATGAGTCAGTTGCTGTTCCTCTGCACTCGCCAGGCCGTTTGGGATGGAGGACGCCGCATTCCGCTCATTTTCACATTAATGCCAATTAACGTCTTGCCAAAAATAAATCTCAGTTGAACATTAAAGCGGTAATCTGCAATTTTTTGGAACTGACAATTCGGTACTGTCTCCATTCTAAA
>NW_026611442.1:0-30062 GCF_029633865.1 Lampris incognitus
GAGGACCAAAAATAACCCAGCAACGTTAACAATCAATACCCAGTGTCATACAAAACTGTGTTGAATTGAAGTGAAGGAAATGTCCTCATAGGTTTAGACTGTAAGAAAGGAGAGATTGGAGCACTCTTGGAAAAAAAAATTAAATTGCTAAATCAGTTGAACGGCCCTTTGGTGCGGTGCTCCGCCATCCAAGAGACGGGTTTAATAAAAGATAAGGAGTTTCATAAGGGCAGGATTTAATTACACTTTTATTTAGCAAAGGGGCCATTACTTTGCTTCAAGTTCGCACTTTCTCCGCTGTTGTCGGTTTTAAACGGCCTCGCCCTCCTCTTCGTGCAGACTCCGGCCACAGCAGCCAACCGGAGGGTCTGTCACTGCCAGCATCCCCCTCCATTAATATTTGAAGGGCACGCTTATGTCCACGTGCCGTCAAAATGAGAACAGGGCACTTAAGCCGAGCTGATACAGTGCTCATTTGAAGGCTTGTTCCTCCCAGTAAGCCGGCGGAGGCTCGCGGCTCTTCTGAGGGGGCATGGGCAAGCGCAGGCACAGGGCAGAGGGATAACAGCAAAAAGGGGATGGAGAAGTTTAACGTCGTCGTGAACGTGAGCTTTCTGCAGGGCAGCGCCCAGGAGAAGGTGGAACCAGCAGGCCTTGCAAGTGTTGCACAAGGCCTGCTGGAGCCACCTTCTCCTGGGCGCTGCCCTGCAAGCTTGCATCAAAAGAGAGGAGAGGAGGAGAGGTATGAGCAGAAAACAAGAAGAGAAGACTACAAAATAAAGATGTGCTGGTGCACTGACGGAAAAGGGTCAGGCGCTTAGGTCTAAATTTGGACCGGTGTGTGCTGCAATAGCACGGACATGAGATCTGGTGCTGTGTGGTTTAGCAGGCGATAACTAGACCCTCTCTCTCTCTACTGCTGTCTTAAACCGGCGTTTCACCAATCAATCAATTACTGATCATCGGCTGTACACAAGCAAACGTGTACGCTCATGCACATGGACACACACACACCGAAAAAAAAAAAACTTCTTGCGGAGTATTTTGTTTCCTTTGCCGTGGACTAGCCGTGTGAAATCAATGAAATCGACCGCTAATCTTAACGAAGCAGTGGTGCAGGTGAAGAATCTCCCCCTCCTCAAGCTGTAATGAGCTCCCAGCTGAGCTTAAGATAGCCGTTATTGTCCCAGCGGGCAATTTGCCCTGGACGCCAGTGTCTGCGGTGTCAAAGCACAGCGAAACAACAGTAAAAAGCAACAAATACAACCGTCCGTCAATTGCACATGGCCATCCGCAACACAAAAAAGTGCTCACACAGTACAACCATATGACGCCTTGAAGCACGCTCAGTAATCCAGGAAAGGAAATTCCAGAAAGTGGAATCAGTTCATCCGGACACAACGTTTAGCGGGAGAAATGTTTCATCACTCGTCCAAGTCACTTCATCCGTCTCAGCTGACTGCAGGCACCCCGCAGCCTTATAAACGGCACAGTTGTGTCACAACCGAAACCACTGATCGGTTTCATATGCAAATTGCCGTGAGCATTAATTAGCGTTAAAATGGCCACGTGTACTATTGGGGAATAGCTGCAATCACAGCACTGTAATCAGTGGCAGCTGGTGCTAACAATTTTGTTGGCGGGGGGGGGGGGGTTGCACAATTTACCTTGGCGCAGCACACCTGACAGCTGCTTTAATGTCCACACAGTCAGAGTTATTAAGAAGGACAATGTAGCCTACAGATTTTATCAGGGGCCCTGATAAAATGACCTCAGCCTTACCTAACAGGATGGGCCATTGCGGCCTGTTGTTAGTATGATTAACTCCTGGCCTGTAACGTCTCCAGGTTTCTGGCACCTATTAACAACCCACTGGTAGGCAGTGCTGAACATCACATTCAGGACACTGTGGATTCTGTGGATAAGGCGAGGGACATCATTATGGAGACAGACAAAACAGTCTCTTATGACGTTATGTCCCTCTTCACGTGCGTTGCTGTTGATGAAGCAGTGGAGGTGGTCCGTATGAAATGACAAAACGACCCCACCCTTAACAATAGGACCTCCCTTAATACTGACCAAGTGTGTCTGCTCCTGAAACTATGTCTTCAGTCCACGTACTTCACATACAGGGGGCAGTACTATAGGCAGAGGCATGGGTGTGCTATGGGTTCCCCAGTCTCACCTGTAGTGGCCAACTTGTACATGGAGGAAGTGGAAAAGAGGGCTCTGTTGTCCTATCCAGGGACACCACCTGGCCATCGGTGTCGTCACCTGGATTAAAATTAAATCTCGAGACGTACCACATTTCACCGACCACATTAACTCTGAACAACCACATCAAGTTCAGCAGGGAGGATGTGAAAAATGACAGGTTAACCTTCTTAGACTGTGAAACTGCAATTGGTGAGGGGGGACATTTGATTGTTGATGTTAGCTGTAAACCAACACATACTGACCAGTGCTTAAGGTTTGACTCTCATCATCCACTGCAGCACAAACTAGGAGTCACCGATCTGACAACGGCTACCATCGACACAGTGGCCAGGGAAGGAGAGACATCCCACTTTTAACAGGCTCTGCGTAAGTGTGGTTATCGTCACCGGGGGTCTGTCAAAGCCAGGAAGACACCCAAACAGTGCACCAGCCGATCGAAGAGAGGAGAAGGACAGCAGCTGCCTAAGCATAAACCAGTGGGGATTCCGTATGTGGCGGGAATGTCGGAACATTTAAGTCGCATATTTTCCAAACACCGAGGCGGAGCTGGAGGTGGCAGAGTTGACGATGCTAAGATTTTCATTGGGAGTGACGAAGAAGGACAGGATTAGGAACGAGTATATTAGAGGGACAGTTCAGGTTGGACGGTTTGGAGACAAAGCAAGAGAGGCAAGACTGAGATGGCTTGGACATGTGTGGAGGAGAGATGCTGGGTATACTGGGAGAAGGATGCTGAATATGGAGCTGCCAGGGAAGAGGAGAAGAGGAAGGCCAAAGAGGAGGTTTATGGATGTGGTGAGGGAGGACATGCAGGTGGCTGGTGTGACAGAGGAAGATGCAGAAGACAGGAAGAGACTGAAACGGATGATCCGCTGTGGGGACCCCCTAACGGGAGCAGCCAGACGTAGTAGTAGTAGATTTTCCAAACACCGTACCTCGGTTGCTTTCAAACCCCAAAACATGCTGCGCAAGAAATTTGTCCACCCCAAGGACCAGGTCCCCTGGCACAAACAGAGCAATATGGTGTACACTGCTAAGTGTTGGGAGGATTGCCGTGACTTGTACATCGGGGAAACCAAACAGACGCTGGCCAAGAGGATGGCAGTGGCCACTCTTTCAAGGATGCACATCCTCGATAGGGAGGAATGCTGGTTTGAACAGGGAGTCAAAGAGGCCATCTATGTGAAGAGGGAACGACCATCCCTGAACTGGGGGGGGGGGGGGCTAAGAGTACATCTATCGCCATCTTACAATGCTGTGATTGCAACTATTCCCCAATCTGTGAATAGTACACGTGGCCATTTTAACTCTAATTAATCTGGGTTCCACAATCTCCCAGCACCTAAGGTGGGCATCCAACATAGTCACAATCATCCAAAAAAAAAAAAAAATCCCAGCAGAGGATGGACTTTCTCCACCAGCTCAAGAAGTTCAACCTGCCTCAGGAACTGTTGATTCAGTTCTACACTGCATTAATCCAGTCTGTCCTCTGCACATCCATCACTGTCTGGTTTAGTTAGGCCACCAAACAGGGCCGAGACAGACTACAACAGACAGTTAACTCTGCAGAGAAAATAATTGGTGCCAACCGGCCCTCCATTCAGGACTTATACACATCCAGACTCAGCAAATGTGCAGGCAACATCACCGCAGACCCACCACACCCTGGTCACAACCTGTTCCCACTCCTCCCCTCTGGTAGGCGCTACAGAGCACTGTACCCCAAAACAACCAGACGTAAAAACAGTTTCCTTCCACGGGCTGTCGTTCAAATGAACGCTTAACACTGCCAAATAAATCCGGCCATGTTGTATCTACTGTACTGTACACTGTACATAGTATACTGGTACACTGTCATGTCCATCTACCTCAGGCATGTGTGTAAGTAACCTGCTAACATCTATTTCAGCTTCTCTGATATAACCTCTGCACCTCTTATTTCGAAGATTGTTGTGTTGTAATGTTGTTATTCTATGTTAAGTACACCGAGAGAGCCACGAAACCAGAGTCAAATTCCATGTAGTGCAAACCTACATGGCCAATAACCATAAACATGATGATTTTTTTTAAATGGTTGGAGCAATTTGCACATGAAACCGATCGCTGGTTTCGGTTGTGACGCAACTGTGCCGGTTTTGGTCGTTATGCAGCTGTATTGTTTATAAGGGCGGGGGATACTACCTGCAGTCAGCTGAGACTGACGAAGTCACTTAGATGGGAGATGAAACGTTTCTCCCACTAAATGTTGTGTCCAGATGAACCGATTCAGCTGTCTGGGGTACAATGCAGAGCAGCGATCAATGACAAGAAGATGTTTCAGCCTAGGTAGTGCTGAGGGCTTTAATGGACAGGGGGACAAATGGATGTTTGAAATGGTGGTCCCTGCTTAGGGGAGCTGGTTAGGAGATGATACTCAGGGTGGAGGACATGAGCTGGGCCTGAGATCATTTTTTGGGGCTGTTTGTTGAAAAATAGCCTGATGACTGGCATGCTGACGGACTCCTCTGATTTCCATGGCCGTCTGTATAAGTCGGGTCATCCGGGCCTTAGACTGTACTGTCAGGCTCCCAAACGGTGCAGAGACACCATAGCACAGGGGGCTCTCTACGACCGCGGGACAGACTAGAAGCTGCAGTTCCCGGTTCACGCCGAAGCTTCTGAGCCTGCTCAGGAAGTGCCGCACCCGGGACAGACAAGTGTCCCGCGCTTTAGGCTACTGAACTCACAGAGTCGAGCACCACATGGTTCCCCCCGCGGAGAGCCTTTTTTTTGGACAAGGCTAAACAAAGCAAAAACACAGCGTTTAAAGTGAAAGGTAGGGAGGCCGGCTATTTCCTAGCTGAGCTCGCCTTGCGCTAACACGCTGTCCGCTGAGAACTGGACAGGAAAGAAACATCCGCCTCGCATCGAGCAGCCACTCAGAGGTGGTAGCCATTTTTAGCCTCCCGAGGCAGAGCGCCGAAACACACTCTGACGACTAAATGATGAAAGTGGGGGCGGGGGTGGGGGGGAGCAGAGGAGAAGATGGGGAGAGAAAAGAGGGGTGCGGCTGGGGGGGGGGGGACGCACCAGAGTGCTGTGTAGTCTGCGAGCCTCTCCCCGGAGAACCTCCTCGGCTCTCAACTCCGAAACTCAGCCGAGCTCAGAGAGCCGCATCGGCCTTCGCGCCGGTCTCGCTCGAGGCAGACGGAACCGGGAAACGGCCGCGCGGCGGGTTTCAAAACCAGCCCGCGAGCCCACCTGACACCTCCTACGCTTGTTCTCCCCCCTGCAGGGTGAGTTACTTTAAGCCGAGAGAATAAGGGGAAACTAAAAAAACGGGCGGAGGATTCATCAGCCACTTCACCCCCCCCCTCCCCCCAGTGATGTGCTATAGCAGGAGCTCACCTCTGCTCTGATCTCCAGTACTGACGTCCGTGGTCCGGGTGTAGACGTATTGATTTCAGTCATCAATCCAGCAGGCATTCGGTTACAAGCATAACGCATACACAGCCGGGCACACGCCCAACGCGCCGAGTCAAATTAATTTCTATAGCCCTTAATCACAATGTAGTCCTGGAAGACTGTACAATGCCAATTAGGCTTGGTGCAACATAAACAATCCACCAGCCCCTCTCCTCACACACAACAGCTCTGGGTTGGGAGATGCAGGCACCTTACAGAAAACGCACATTTAGTTTAAAGAGATGCTCATCACATTCATCAGAATTTGGTATTCTTTTCTCCCCCCCCCCTTTTCTCCCCAATTGCACCCAGCCAACTACCCCACTCTTCGGAGCCGTCCCGGTCTCTGCTCCAACCCCCTCTGCCGATCCGGGGAGGGCTGCAGACCACCACATGCCTCCTCCCATACATACGGAGTCGCCAGCCGCTTCTTTTCACCTGACAGGGAGGAGTGCCGCCAGGGGGACGTAGCGCGTGGGAGGATCACGCTATTCCCCCCCAGTTCCCCCTCCCCCCTGAACAGGTGCCCCGACCGACCAGAGGAGGCGCTAGTGCAGCGACCAGGACACATACCCACATCCGGCTTCCCACCTGCAGACACGGCCAATTGTGTCCGTAGGGACGCCCGACCAAGCCGGAGGTAACACGGGGATTCGAACCAGCGATCCCCATTTTGGTAGGCAACGGAATAGACCGCCACGCCACCCGGACGCCACGAATCTGTTTTTAAACATTAATCAACCAGCAGAAAACAAAGTAACAGGGAGTGCAGAAGAGAGGTGAAAAAGAGAGTGCAGGCAGGGTGGAGTGGGTGGAGGAGAGTGTCAGGAGTGATGTGTGACAGAAGGGTGCCAGCAAGAGTTAAAGGGAAGTATTACAAGATGGTAGTGAGACCAGCTATGTTATATGGTTTGGAGATGGTGGCACTGACAAAAAGACAGGAGGCGGAGCTGGAGGTGGCAGAGTTGAAGATGCTAAGATTTTCACTGGGAGTGACGAGGGAGGACAGGATTAGGAACGATTATATTAGAGGGACCGCTCAAGTTGGACGGTTTGGAGACAAAGCAAGAGAGGCGAGATTGAGACGGTTTGGACATGTGTGGAGGAGAGATGCTGGGTATACTGGGAGAAGGATGCTGAATATGGAGCTGCCAGGGGAGAGGAGAAGAGGAAGGCCAAAGAGGAGGTTTATGGATGTGGTGAGGGAGGACATGCAGGTGGCTGGTGTGACAGAGGAAGACGCAGAGGACGGGAAGAGATGGAAACGGATGATCCGCTGTGGCGCCCCCTAACGGTAGCAGCCGAAAGTAGCAGTAGAATCAACCAGCAGAAAAGATGGTTTGTGTGTGTGCCATAGCTTGTTCGTTGTGTTCTCCATCAGAACAGTAACGCCAAGCCACATTCAGGGCCTTCGATGCACCACGGCCAGGAATGGTTTGTTCTGCATGTGGCCCGTTTAGAAGAAGAGCTGACCAGTTTTATTCAACAGCCTTGATCCAGGGACACACACACACACACACACACACACACACACACACACACACACACACACACACACACACACACACACTTGCATTCACAGTGCACTGCCTGGCCAGACGGTGTGAGGAAGATGCCAGGCTAGTTATAAGGCTGGCACAGTGTCCTTCCCTACTCCCTGCCTGTCTATTGTCCAGCTGAGTGTGCTACTATCTGAACAACAATGACACCCCCCTCCACGCTCAGGGGCACTGGCGTGAAGGCAAGCCAGGTTACTGCTGACACCTCCCCGTGGAGAGAGAGGTGAATAGCACTTACAGGGCTGGGAACGGGCCAAAGCAACCCTTTTGCATAGTGTACAAAGGGAAAACGACAAAAGCTTAGACACGGGGAGTGATTTCAAAATGCCATACATCATGTTTTATAGATAAAATAAAAGCTTCTTATGTGTGATTTTAGATGGTGCTCTCCTCCAGAAGAGTAAAGAGCTTATGTGAACTTGTCATAGCACATGGAGGTGTACATGGACATGGAGGTGAAGAGCAGTTGCTCGTCAGAGCGGGCTACGTTTCAGTCCTTCAGGTGGGGATTTTGAGCACGCGAGAGAGACATTTGATAGAGCGAGGGAGCGGCAGCGGCGAGGAGCTGAGGAGAACGGGGTTGTGCAAAGCGGGGAAATGAAGGAGGAGCAGGAGAAAACGAGGCTGGGTCTTTATTGCGTAATGCACCGGTCCACATTTCTAGCAGCTCTGCAAAGGAAAGGCCCCCAGTCACGCGGCCCTCAGGGCAGAAAAGTGCACGCGGGGGTCCAAGGATGACGGGTCTTTCCCGTCTTTCCTTCTGTTGACTGACACTCGAACAACTGGCCAACACACACACACACACACACACACACACTGATGTTTTAGATATGGATAATATACTGTTGGCAGAGGATCAGGATACAAAGAGCGCTCTGTTTGAGATGCAAATGTGACCTACAGCATCTGGCGAAGGCCGTAGGCCAGCACGCGTAGCAAAATGGGGACAACAGAGTTATTTTCCTACTGTTACAGCATGCCAGTGATAACGAATGGTTAATGCTTGGTGGTAAATGAATACTTTAATTCCAAAGCACTACATATAAACAAGTCCAAAGTGTAATTCTTCTTCTTCTTCTTATTTTTTTTTTTAAAGGCCATTTTGGGCAAACAAGTGCAACAGTAATGTACAATAGCGAGCTGTGTTTTCATACGTCGAACCATTTTACTGAAAAGTGTTTCTTTTTCCAAATGGCTGATGTCATTTAGGAACGAAACACTCATGTGTGTGACTATGCACACACCCCAAACCTTAAATCTGTATGCGTTATGGTAAATCCCCACGTAAATGCACATGTAAACACTGCCAAATGTTCACACCGTCGTCGCCAGTGTGCTGTGAAATTGAATTGCTGTGCAATTTCCAATCTTTTCTTGTTTGCTGTGTCAGGACCAGGGGAGAGGCGCTGGGGCCGTCAAGCTAATGCAGACAGGCAGCTGTCAAAGCGTGAACAGGATTTTTTGTCTGCACAGACACGTGGATGACACCTGTGACCCACAGACCCTGCACAATCCCAACCACTGACTGGCAAAGAAAAACGACAAGAGGAAAGTGCTGAGGGAGGCTTTACGACCGGAGGGTCCGTTTGCATTTGTATGTATGTGTGTGTAACTTCTTAAATATGTGTGTGTGTGTGTGTGTGTGTGTGTGTGTGTGTGTGTGTGTGTGTGTGTGTGTGTGTGTGTGTGTGTGTGTGTGTGTGTGTGCCGAGCCAGTGACAGAGACAGAGACAGAGCTTCTCTATTTAAAGCCAAGGGGGCTCACGGAACAAGAATTGCTGGTTTTGTTCGACTTAAATGCTGCTCCCCCTACGTTTCTCCATTACACTGGAGTCCTGACTTCCATCAGACACTGGACAGCAAGACTGAGAGATCAGAAAGAGGGTCCTCTAGTAAAATGTGGCGGTATTAAAAAAAAACGTGAAATAGTATTAAAGCATTAAAGACAATGGGAGGAAAACAGACAAGACAAGAGGAGGGTGATGCGTAGATGGCAGGAGGGAGAGGAGGGAGGGTGAGTGATGGTTAAACAAGCCCATATGGGCCAAACACATGTGAACTGCATGGGGCTGATGGCCTGGCCACACCAACAGAGCATATGTTATGGTTTCAGGGGACATAGAGAGAGACGATGTGCCATACGGCTGCACACCAAATGCCTTCTCTGTGGATTGTCATCTTGTTGTGGTGGAGAAGCTTGCGTGTTCTTGAGATCCTGAGAGCGATGCCATCCAGAGCGGCGCTCCTTGGTAGTGTCGCCCATGGCAGTAAGGTCAAGGGGGAGTTTCCTGACAAAACACTATCCAAAAAAGACCTCAACAGTGGAACAGGTGGAGGATGATGACTTTAGCAGGAGTGTAACAATGGCTGGGAAGGCAGATGAAAGATGAATGCTGTAGCACAAAAGGGCCCCCAGTAGTCTTGGACTCCATGCCACTGGATCCTGACCCAGATCTGTCAAGGACCGTGAGGTGGCTATCCATGCACCAGCCTTCCCACGCTAAACAAAGTAGCGCACAGATGTCCTCTGTAAAGGGAATCCACCCTAACATCCCAGATTAAGTCCTATGGCAATTGATAAGTGATGATGGGGACAGGATTGGGAATTCTGGAAGCCCCAAATCTTGAGCTGGCACGTCACGCAGGCGGTGGTTGTTTCAGTCGCTGGGCTCTTGGACCGAGGCAGAAAGAGCCATTTGGCAGCTGCACCCATGACTGAGCAGCCCTCTTCAGGATTCACTCTACTCACCCAATCTGGGGAAGGGGCTAGAAAAGGTGGCCTAAAAATAGCCTGCCTCAAACATCCCGACTTGACTATTGCATCCAGAGGGATCACCGCTTCCAGAGGGATCACCACATGTGATCAGAAATATAAGACAATTAATTCTGGAGCTTGGAATGCACATATCCTGACAGACAGTGAAACCAGTGAATGATAGGAGAAGAGAACTGTGGTCACTGCCAGAGAACTGTGGAGATGCCAGACTGACTTAGCTGCTTTTTCTGAAACCCGCCAGGAAGACAAAGGACAGCTGAAGGAGGAGAAGGGTGGATACACTGTCTTATGGAAAGGAAAAGCAGCTGATGAGCCCAGGATCCATTGTGTTGGATTTGCAATCAGGAACCAGCTGATCAGCCATCTCTTTGAACTTCCTGTTGGTATCAGTGAACGTGTGGTGCTCACTAACAACCCGATGGTAATGGTTGGGAGTGCTTATGCCCCTGCTTTAGACTCTGAACAGGAAGTTAAACAGACCTCTACACCTGCCTGTACGAGGCACTATCAAGGATCCCCTTGGAGGATAAGGTTATTCTCCTAGGGGACTTCAATGCCAGGGTCGACTGAGATCACCACCTTTGGAGGGGCACTATAGGAAAGGAAGGTATTGGGAACATCAACCCTAACAGAGTTCTCCTTCACACCAATTGTGCTCAGTATAGCCTCACCATCACCAACCCTCTTTTCTGCCAGAAAAAAGAGCTCAAGCCATCTTAATAGCACCCCCACACCAAAAAAGTGGCATTGACTATGTCATTGTTCAAGCCAGGGACCACTGTACACATCACGAGGGTCATGGTTAATGCTGATGATTGCTGGACAGATCATCATCTCATCCGATCTACTACGTCCATCAAACTGAAGAGGAAGAGGATGGTTCAAAAGAAGCAGATCTGGCCAAGACTGAAACTTCAGAGCCTGGATGAAACTACCACCCAGCAGCATCTTCAGACCTCTCTTTGGGAAAGCCTCCAGCTGGAATATCCTGATGACATCGAAGAATGGTGCCTGCTCAAATCCACTATTCTTGATACCTGCAAAACCACCCTCGGGTACACATCCAGAAAACATCAGGACTGGTTTAATGAGAACATCACAGAAATAGTGCAGCTCATCTCTAAGAAGAGGAAAAGCTTTTTTGTGCCTGGCAGTGTGACATCACCTGCAAGGCCAAAGACTGGCCTACTCCAGAGCCAAGGCTGACATCCAGCGCAAGGTGAGGGAACTTAAGAACTCTTGTTGGAATGAAAAAGCTCTGGAAATCCAGAGACTGTCAGGCTCAGGTGACACCTGAGGCTTTTTTTTCAGTGCTACCAAGGCCAGCTATGGTCCAAACTATCATGGCTTTAACCCACTGTGCTCAAAGGACAGACAGGAGCTGCTGAAGGACAATGAGTCAATTAACGCTCGATGGAAGGAGCACTTTCAGGAACTCCTCAACCATAACAACACAAACAAACCTGACATCCCCAGTTACATCCCACAGAATCCAATCAGAGACGTCATGGGGGAACTTCCCACCATGACAGAGGTACAAGATGCCATGAGGAGCCTCAAGAACAATATGGCCACTGGTCCAGATGGGATCTCAGCTGACCTCTTGAAGGAAGGTGGACCAGAGCTCCTGTACCACATTCATGCCCTACTCCTCAAGGTCAGGGAAAGGGAACAACTACTCTCAGTGCTCAGGGATGCTCTGATAGTGACCATATTTAAGAAGGGGGACAATACTGACTGTGGAAACTACAGGGGCATCTCACTCCTGTCAACAATTGGCAAAGTGCTTGCATGTGACCTTGCAAACTAAGTTCTACCAATGGCCGAGGAAGTACTTCCAGAATCACAGTGCAGCTTCTGCCTATCCAGAGGTACAGTAGACATGATCTTCATAGCATGCCAACTCCAGAAAAAATGCCATGAACAAAAGCAGCTTCTGTACACGGCTTCATAGATACTATAAGGCCTTTGACATGGTTGATTGCCAGGCTCTGTGCAGCCCTTTAAAAAGGCACAGCTGCCCCGATAAGTATATCTGAATAATGACGCTTCTACAAGTTGGCATGTCAGCCACTGTGCTCAGTAGCAGTGGCTCCGAGTCTTAGCCATTCGCAATGGAGACAGGGGTCAAGCAGGGCTGCATCATTGCACCCACCCTTTTTGCCATCTTTGTTGCTGCAATATTCCACTTCATTGGTCAAAAGCTTCCACAGGGGATCCCAGTCCTGTACAGAACAGTCTCTTCAACCTTAACCAGTTCAAGGCCAAGAACAAAGTCAGCAACACCATCATCTTGGAGCTCCAATAGGCAGACAATAATGCAATCATGTCACACTCTGCTGCAGACCTCCAGGGCATCCTGAATGCTTTTGTCAAGGCATGGGCTTAGCACTTAACATCAAGAATACCAAGGTCCTGCATCAACCTTAACCCAACATACAATCTATCCAGCTGACCATAATAGTGGACAACATCATCCTGGAAAATGTTGACCACCTCCCCTACTTCGGCAGCTTTCTGTCTTCAAACGCTGACATTGACTCTGTGATAAACCATTGTCTGAATTGTGCCTGTGGAGCTAATGCCAGACTCAGAAAAAGAGTCTTAGAAGATTGAGACCCACAGGCCAAAACAAAACTCTTGGGCTACAGAGCTGTTGTCCTCCCCACCCTGCTGTATGTGCCAAATCATGGACCACTTACAGCAGGCACCTAAGGGCTCTGGAGCTACACTACCAAAGAGTCCTGCGGAGGAGTCTGAGAATCAGCTGGGTGGACAAATGCATCAACACCAGTGTTCTGGAGGAAGCGAACATAGACAGCATCACCACCACAATAGTGAAGAACCAACTTCGATGGACAGACCATGTCATCCGAATGTCAGATACTCGACTTTCCAAGCAATTCCTGTACACGCAGCTGAAGGAGGGTCAGCATGCCCCCAGTGGGCAAAAGAAATGCTTCAAAGAAAACATTAAGACCAGTCTCAAGAAGTTCCACATAACACAGCAACTGGAAAGACACCGCACTGGACAGATGGTCCTGGAGAAAATCCGTGCAGGGGGGAGCTGCACAGCATGAACTCAGACTCCGCCATGCTGCAGATCAAAGCGGCATAACTGAAAGGAGAGGTAAAAGGCTCAACCATCAACAACCACCACTACCACCACCACTCACGCCTGCCCAAACTGCACCAAAGTGTGTGGGTTGAGGACAGTCATACTTAACCCGAGTGACCGCCAAATGCATGTTTGGGTAATAATCATTTGGGAAAAAGAGCCATGTTAAATGAATGCATAAAATGATAGATAGATAGATAGATAGATAGATAGATAGATAGATAGATAGATAGATAGATAGATAGATAGATAGATAGATAGATAGATAGATAGATAGATAGATAGATAGATAGATAGATAGATAGATAGATAGTAGGGCTGAAGAAGATGTCATTTAAGAAATGACATCGCAATAATAACATGTGCAATAGCCCCATTGCAAAAGATGCAGTGTGAAGTAAATTGGGTCCATCTGTCACATTAGCCTAAAATCTTATTTCTTGGTAGAAAATCCAATCTAGCAAGGTCCCGTCTTTTATGATTACTCTTACAGAAAAATGTTCTAGCGGATCTGAGAAATTATTTAATTTTGTCAGATTTTAATGGCTTTTTGGACAGCTGTCTAATTTCTTTCTCTCAAATCCCCCTGACCACTGCCAGAGTGGTTCATTCTTTGCAAACAGAGCTTTGAAAGTTAAAGTGCATATATAGAAATCATCTAACTCCATATACATATCAGGGGGGAAAAAACAATGTCGATTTTTTTTTTAGTATCGTTAAACTGTAAGCGATAAACATGTTTCCCCCCCCCCTCAAATTCACAATGTTGAATAAAACAACAGGGTGTACTTTTTGGTCTTTCGACATGGATGGGAACGTAAACAAGGACCAAATGGTTGCAAAGCTGTAACTGCTGTTTCGGCTTGTGACTCAGGAGCATAATCAACCGGTTTCCATGGAGACTGCCTCCCCCATTCACGCTCAATCATATTGCCCTCCTCATGCTCCTACACACTGCCAATTCAAAACACAAGTTGACCCTGTCGCCAGGAAGGGATTGCAGCACCTCCCAACTCTCTTTTAAATGAGCCATCCGTTCCTTTGTAGCTTTGTCAGAAGACGCTGACTTCAGACTTACGCAACGAGAGGTGAAAGTGCTCGAGTGACTCTGGCTCCCTCCATCATCACCTTTTGGCCACCGTTGGGAAACCTGTGACCCCAGTCCATGTGTTCCTGGCCTGTTACGAGGATCATGTAGCAATCAAAGAAGGTCAAATCAGTTCATCTGGACACAGCGTTTATTGATGGACACGTTTCATCACTCAACTAAGTGACATCTTTGGTCTAAACTGACTGCAGGTATCCCCGCCCTTATAAACAATACAGTACAGTGCCTACTGTTTGTAAGGGCGGGGATACCTGCAGCCACTTTAGACTTAGTTGAGTGATGAAATGTATCTGTCAGTAAACGTTGTGTCCAGATGAACTGATTCAACCTTCTTTGATTTTCTTACCTGGATTATTGAGCATGCATCAAGATCATGTAGCAAGTTTGCACCTGTAGTTACGTCACCCTGAACACAACACCTTTGCTCAGTTGCGGATAAGAGTCAGCACCCTCCTCTCCTGTATTACCTGTCATCAAAATTCAAAATACTTCACTTGGCATCGACCATTGCCTCCAACTTATCTGTTTCACACAAGGCCTGCCCGGATAGCAAAATTGCTGTGGCCCGGACCCGTCCCCACACCCAACACTTCATCCGGCCCACATACCGTGTGGAATGATGGCACTTGGGCGGTCCGCTCTGGTTTGCCAGATCTGGGCCAGAACCAAGCCATAGCAATGCCGCATGTGCTACATATTTGCCAAAGGTGGCCCGTATTTGTTTTGTGACATCTGGGCCATATTCACCATTTACCACACGGGCCACTTCAGGGTCACATCCAGATTACATGTTGCTGGGAGCAACGCATCGTTGCCAAAAAAAAGCCCACATTTGATTTGGCATATTTGGGCCATATTTGCAATTAAACATGTGGGCTACTTCAGGCTCACATCCATTTTGTCAGGGCCAGAGGAAGGCCATCAGTGCCACATCCCTGCCTGAAGTGGCCCACATCCGGATGCTCTCTGGGTGTGAGGAGCATTACATCCTGCTAAACTCCAGCTCAGTCTGACGATTGGACATTACAGAAAGAAAAAAAAATACTACCCGTATTCTGTGTTGTACTAGCGGCACAGGGATTAGGCACAGTGTGTTAGCTATTCATATCACGTGGGTGTTGGGTCTACCTCCCGTGCTCATAAGTAGCGGCCCATGCACTGTAGGTCAGTTACACAGGAAGCCTTAATGCAGAGCTGCTAACCATGGATCACGTCTCCCAAGAGTGGCCGCATTATCTGTGTTCAGCAACCTTGTGCAAAAGTACCCAACAGTGGTCCGGAGCTGCCTCGTTGGCACTTCTTGCGAACAAAAGCAAATTTTGCATATGTATGTGTGTGTGTGTATGTGTGTGTGTGTGTACACATAAATGTAGCATCCACCTGACATTTCCGGCCCTCCTCTGGCAAAGCGCTGCCTTGGTATGCTGAGCGTTTCCCCCGGCCTGTCTCTTTCCCCTGGTGTACTGCTTCTGCCAGGGGCTCTGCTCGCTTGGCTCCCTTGCCCGGGCAACACGCTGCCCATAAAACACCCCGACCCCCTCATCTGCTTCATTCCTCAGGGCTTATCCCGCACAGCCAGATGGGCAGACGTATACATATGGCTGCATCCTGCGACCTGCCGCTGGGAGAGTCCAGCCGCCAGTCTGATCACCTGCGAGTCTTGCTCGATGCCGGTTTTGTCATGTCCGCGCCACAGTCTGCTGTCATGGCTGCCTGTACTGACGCTTCCAGCCTTTTAATGACTGTTTTGAAAAGGGCAGCCGGTGAACGTGCGGGACAACAAGATAAATAGCTGCGATACACTGGGGCAACACATTATCTCCAGAGCGCAGCGAGAGTCAGCATCTCCGGCATATTTGTCAATGCTTATCAGCCGCGGGCATTCAGCTGGCGAGCCTGTACGTCACGAACCAGCGGTGGCGTGTGCGTGTGTGTGCGCGCGCGTGCGTGCCCCCCCCCCCATAGAGTGATGTATGTGTTTGTGCGTTTGTGTGTTTTGTGAATGTGTTTGGGCGGCTGTATGTTGTTTATATGTGAGAATAGGTTAAATCAATCCGTCAATCAAACTTGACACATCGCATGTTGGAGAATAGGATGAACTGTAACCTGCTTAACACGAAGGGAAGGTGCTCAAATTACAAAAAAAGAAGAAAATAGATAGAGGAGGAAAACATGGAAAAAGCAAAATAAATATTGAAATTTCACTAGGCGTCCGTGGCGGTCTATTCCGTTGCCTACCAACACGGCGATCGTCGGTTCGAATCCCCGTGTTACCTCCGGCTCGGTCGGGACGTCCCTACAGACACAACTGGCCGTGTCTGCGGGTGGGAAGCCGGATGTGGGTGTGTGTCCTGGTCGCTGCACTAGCGCCTCCTCTGGTCGGTCGGGGCGCCTGTTCAGGGGGGAGGGGGAATAGCGTGATCCTCCCACGCGCTACGTCCCCCTGGCGAAACTCCTCACTGTCAGGTGAAAAGAAGCCGGCTGGCGACTCCACATGTATCGGAGGAGGCATGTGGTAGTCTGCAGCCCTGCCAGAGGGGTGGAGCAGCGACCGGGACGGCTCGGAAAAGTGGGGTAATTGGCCGAATACAATTGGGGAGAAGAACGGGGGGGGGGGCGGATGACATTTTACGACACTGGTAGGAACGTTTGTGTTCTCATCCTAATGACTTCAGATCCCAAAACACAGAGGTGTGATTCAGCCTTACTGTAAGTCCACCTCCATCTGCATCCTGCTCTTTCCTCTGGGGTGGAATGACATCACTGGCTGTGGTCGGGGGTGTGGGAATTTGCCCCCCGGTGTTGTCGGTTCACCCCCTGGATGTGGCTTTTGTATGTATGAGCGGCGGAAGCCTTCTCTTCACGTATACGCCTCTGGCACGCGCAGGCCGGCGGCTCGTCACGAGCGCGTGCTTGGAGACCCGCGGTGAGGAATCCCTTTGAAACAAGCCGAGACCAAAGAGAAGCGAGGGTCAAACCGTTTATGGTAATTAGCGCACCTGGCGCTTTCCCACGCGCGCGCGCGCGCGTGCAGTACAGAATTTCATGGCTTTTGTGTTTGTGAAATAGATGTTTTGTTCTTACATCTATTTCTTTTTTTGTCCTTTATTTCTATTTGTTTCTGTTTTTCTTGTTTCTATTTGTTTCTATTGTTATCTTGTTAGTTTTTTCTTCTTCTTACTGGAGCGCGAGTGTCTGTAATAGAACCCACTTTCCCCTCGGGGATGAATAAAGTCTCTGATTCTGGTTCTGGTTCTGATCTCCTGTTGGGTGTTTGGATAGTTGTCTTCTGAAGTGAAGTAATGTCGCCTCACTGCGTCCTAACTCCGCTAGTTAATGGGGGCCTCCGGTGACTTCAGAAGCTTTTAAACGGAATCAGGGAACGTGTGCAGGTTTTGCTCTGCAGGTTAGATCCCCCTGCCAGCCCCGGGACAGAAGGTGCCCAGACTTCCAGCCCGGCTCGCAGGCCTGCAGAGAATCCAGTACACGCTTAGCAAATAGCCGTAATAAATAAAGAACATTAGTAAAGACGTTAAGTGAAGGATATTATGCAGTGTTGCAAGCTGCAACATTTGTCTCGTAATAAGGCGACATAAGGAACTGCGAGCTTCCACAGCGCGGCTAACACGTGACCACATTCTGCCAAGTCCAGTTACGTCTGATAAGTAAAACAAGGCTTTATTTAGACACAGACACGTTATGCATGTGCATAAGTAATGACACCTGTCTGGGAAAAAATGTAAAAGGGCAAATATGCATGAATAAACACTCGCAGATGGCACACAGACACACAGATGGGAACAAAATATGGTGTGCACTCACAAATGTACACTTAAACACACACAAACACGCGCCCGCTCGTGTATAACGTGCTGCCTCCTCCAGCAGGAGGACGGTGTTTGGGAATGTGCCTCTGTGTGTGTCTGTGATCTGTATGACTCGTTCACAATAGGTGGGACTCTGTGGACTGCGGTAAGTGTAGTCTAGTACACATGGCAGACTGTGAGGGACGGCTGAGGATTCTCCTTTATGCTTAGCCCGTTTGGTCTCAGTCTCCAGTCTCCAGTCCCCACTCTCCGGTCTCCAGTCCCCACTCTCCAGTCTCCAGTCTCCAGTCTTCAGTCTCCGGTTTTGATCCTTGATTCCTTTCTTTTTCCTCATTCTCCTCCGATATGAGAGCTCTACCTCCCTTTTCAGCGCCTGTGCAATATTTACTTTCTTGTCAGCCTGTCCTCTCTCACCAAATGGCGTAATCATTCTGTCTCTCTCTTTCTCATCCCCCCATCCGTTTCCGTTTCTCGGTGCAGCTGAACCTTGAGAGGCGCACTGGAGCAGAAATAATCCCTGCTTCCAGCCCTCCGTCCCCGCCGGCTCTGACTGCACACGCTCAGTTGTGACGTCACGGACTCCAAGCAGGGGCCTGTTACGTAACACACACCTCGCTGAGGCGGACAATCACAGCTCGCCACACACATGGGCCGTGACCCGTAACACTACACAGGGGACACAGAAGGCATGCAGGACCAAATGACACGTATGGATATTGCTGTACCTACACACAGACAAGCACACACACACACACACACACACACACACATAGGCACACCACACACACACACACACACACACACACACACACACACGTATAGGCAGAGCACACACACATATACACAAATATATAGGCACAGGGCACACTTACACACACACACAGACCCACACACAAATGTATAGGCACACACACAAATGTATAGGTACAGCACAAACACACACACACACACACACACACACACACACACACACACACACACACACACACTCCCCCCCACACAAACTCACGCACAAATTATAGGCACACACACACACACACACACACACACACACACAAATGTATAGACACAGCACACACACAAAAATGTATAGGTAAACACACACACACACACACACACACACAGACACACACACGTGTGAAGTGGCTGTACACGTGCATGCAAGTCAGACGTGGAAGTGAACATGGTGAACAGGAGGAACACTTATGTGGAGCTTTCCTGTGTCGAGGGTTCTGGTGGCTCGGTTCTGGTGTGAGATGTATTTTAATAACGTGCTTTTTAATGACTAACATGACATTCTGGGTAAGGGTCTCCTCCTGGGTAAGGCTCTCCTCCTGGGTAGGGGTCTCCTCCTGGGTAAGGCTCTCCTCCTGGGTAAGGCTCTCCTCCTGGGTAGGGGTCTCCTCCTGGGTAAGGCTCTCCTCCTGGGTAGGGGTCTCCTCCTGGGTAAGGCTCTCCTCCAGGGTAAGGCTCTCCTCCTGGGTAGGGGTCTCCTCCTGGGTAGGGGTCTCCTCCTGGGTAAGGCTCTCCTCCTGGGTAGGGGTCTCCTCCTGGGTAAGGCTCTCCTCCTGGGTAGGGGTCTCCTCCTGGGTAGGGGTCTCCTCCTGGGTAAGGCTCTCCTCCTGGGTAGGGCTCTCCTCCTGGGTAGGGGTCTCCTCCTGGGTAAGGCTCTCCTCCTGGGTAGGGGTCTCCTCCTGGGTAGGGGTCTCCTCCTGGGTAAGGCTCTCCTCCTGGGTAAGGCTCTCCTCCTGGGTAGGAGTCTCCTCCTGGGTAAGGCTCTCCTCCTGGGTAGGGGTCTCCTCCTGGGTAAGGCTCTCCTCCTGGGTAGGGGTCTCCTCCTGGGTAGGGGTCTCCTCCTGGGTAAGGCTCTCCTCCTGGGTAAGGCTCTCCTCCTGGGTAGGGGTCTCCTCCTGGGTAAGGCTCTCCTCCTGGGTAAGGCTCTCCTCCTGGGTAGGGGTCTCCTCCTGGGTAAGGCTCTCCTCCTGGGTAAGGCTCTCCTCCTGGGTAGGAGTCTCCTCCTGGGTAAGGCTCTCCTCCTGGGTAGGGGTCTCCTCCTGGGTAAGGCTCTCCTCCTGGGTAGGGGTCTCCTCCTGGGTAGGGGTCTCCTCCTGGGTAAGGCTCTCCTCCTGGGTAAGGCTCTCCTCCTGGGTAGGGGTCTCCTCCTGGGTAGGGGTCTCCTCCTGGGTAAGGCTCTCCTCCTGGGTAAGGCTCTCCTCCTGGGTAGGGGTCTCCTCCTGGGTAAGGCTCTCCTCCTGGGTAGGGGTCTCCTCCTGGGTAAGGCTCTCCTCCTGGGTAAGGCTCTCCTCCTGGGTAGGGGTCTCCTCCTGGGTAAGGCTCTCCTCCTGGGTAAGGCTCTCCTCCTGGGTAGGGCTCTCCTCCTGGGTAGGGGTCTCCTCCTGGGTAGGGGTCTCCTCCTGGGTAAGGCTCTCCTCCTGGGTAGGGGTCTCCTCCTGGGTAAGGCTCTCCTCCTGGGTAGGGGTCTCCTCCTGGGTAAGGCTCTCCTCCTGGGTAGGGGTCTCCTCCTGGGTAGGGGTCTCCTCCTGGGTAAGGCTCTCCTCCTGGGTAAGGCTCTCCTCCTGGGTAGGGGTCTCCTCCTGGGTAAGGCTCTCCTCCTGGGTAGGGGTCTCCTCCTGGGTAGGGGTCTCCTCCTGGGTAAGGCTCTCCTCCTGGGTAAGGCTCTCCTCCTGGGTAGGGCTCTCCTCCTGGGTAAGGCTCTCCTGGCCCTGCGGTACTTTTCATCTCAGATGGAGCCAGTGCCTCCGAGGTTTAGGGATGGTTTGAGAAGTGTGAGGGTGTTCAGGAAAAGCATAGAAGGTCCCCCAGATGACGCCGGCATTGTAATATGGAGAATCACAACACAATTCCCTGTAACCGAGCAAAGCCACAAACCGAACCCCGCTATACCGCCGCTAACATCCGCCGGCCCGCCGGCCCGCCATGACCTTTGGTCGTGCCTCATGTTTCCTTTTTTTCTTGTTTTTTGGATTTTTCCCTTTTTCTCCCCAATTACATCGGGCCAATTACCCCACTCGTCCGAGCCGTCCCGGTCGCTGCTCCACCCCCTCTGCCGACCCGGGGAGGGCTGCAGACTCCCTCATGCCTCCGCCGATACATGTGGAGTCGCCACAGTGAGGCGTTTCGCCAGGGGGGCATAGCGAGTGCGAGGATCACGCTATTCCCCCCAGTCCCCACCGAACAGGCGCCCCGACCGACCAGAGGAGGCGCTAGTGCAGCGACCAGGACACACACCCACATCCGGCTCCCCACCCGCAGACACGGCCAATTACGTCTGTATAGGGATGCCCGACCAAGCCGGAGGTAACAAGGGGATTCGAACCGGCGAGCCCCGTGTTGGTAGGCGACGGAACAGACCGCCACATCACCCGGATGCCCCATGTTCCCTTTCCTTTTTCTTTTTAGTGTTCCTTTGGACCACAATCCTCAAAAAACGATATCAATAGAAAGCTCTTTTTTTTGGTTTTTTGTTGCCCCCAGCTGGCTTGCTCCAAAGTACCCCCGTGTGCCGGCTAACTGTGAGAGTCAAGAGCATCCCCTCCCCCCCCCCCCCCCGCACGGCCTAAAATATCTCGCTAAGTGCTGGTGAGAGACACTAGCCGGGCTCGTGATATTCAATGGTGGTGATTATGCATGATCAGAGAGAGCGCGCACACACTCTCAAGTGCACCTTCCACCCATGGTTTCCAAGCCCGGTTACCATGGAGACACATCAGCGTATCAGCCTCCCTCATATCGGTGCACGGTATGTTTGAAAACGGGTTTCGGCCAGGGGCGTGGTAATTTACCCAGAGGGCTATTATAGGCAGGGGTGACATCCAACCGGTCATTTCAGATGTTCTGAAGAGCCACTGCTGACAGGACACATGTGGCCTGTTGTGTAGAGATGTGGCCTGTTGTGGAGAGATGTGGCCTGTTGTGGAGAGATGTGGCCTGTTGTGTAGAGATGTGGCCTGTTGTGGAGAGATGTGGCCTGTTGTGTAGAGATGTGGCCTGTTGTGTAGAGATGTCACCTGTTGTGGAGAGATGTGGCCTGTTGTGTACAGATGTGGCCTGTTGTGTAGAGATGTGGCCTGTTGTGTAGAGATGTAGCATGTTGTGTAGAGATGTAGCATGTTGTGTAGAGATGTAGCATGTTGTGTAGAGATGTGGCCTGTTGTGTAGAGATGTCACCTGTTGTGGAGAGATGTGGCCTGTTGTGGAGAGATGTGGCCTGTTGTGTAGAGATGTGGCCTGTTGTGGAGAGATGTGGCCTGTTGTATAGAGATGTGGCCTGTTGTGTAGAGATGTGGCCTGTTGTGTAGAGATGTAGCATGTTGTGTAGAGATGTAGCATGATGTGTAGAGATGTAGCATGTTGTGTAGAGATGTGGCCTGTTGTGTAGAGATGTCACCTGTTGTGGAGAGATGTGGCCTGTTGTGGAGAGATGTGGCCTGTTGTGTAGAGATGTGGCCTGTTGTGGAGAGATGTGGCCTGTTGTGTAGAGATGTGGCCTGTTGTGTAGAGATGTGGCCTGTTGTGTAGAGATGTAGCATGTTGTGTAGAGATGTAGCATGTTGTGTAGAGATGTAGCATGTTGTGTAGAGATGTGGCCTGTTGTGTAGAGATGTCACCTGTTGTGGAGAGATGTGGCCTGTTGTGTAGAGATGTGGCCTGTTGTGTAGAGATGTGGCCTGTTGTGGAGAGATGTGGCCTGTTGTGTAGAGATGTGGCCTGTTGTGTAGAGATGTGGCCTGTTGTGTAGAGATGTAGCATGTTGTGTAGAGATGTAGCATGTTGTGTAGAGATGTAGCATGTTGTGTAGAGATGTGGCCTGTTGTGTAGAGATGTCACCTGTTGTGGAGAGATGTGGCCTGTTGTGTAGAGATGTGGCCTGTTGTGTAGAGATGTGGCCTGTTGTGTAGAGATGTAGCATGTTGTGTAGAGATGTAGCATGTTGTGTAGAGATGTAGCATGTTGTGTAGAGATGTGGCCTGTTGTGTAGAGATGTAGCATGTTGTGTAGAGATGTGGCCTGTTGTGTAGAGATGTGGCCTGTTGTGTAGAGATGTAGCATGTTGTGTAGAGATGTAGCATGTTGTGTAGAGATGTAGCATGTTGTGTAGAGATGTGGCCTGTTGTGTAGAGATGTAGCATGTTGTGTAGAGATGTGGCCTGTTGTGTAGAGATGTAGCATGTTGTGTAGAGATGTAGCGTGCCTGAGATCAGCCTGCAAATGTTTACACTAATCACTTGTGTGCATGTGTGCACGTGTGTGCATGTGCGCCACACGGATGTCTACTTCTATTTATATGCCCTCATGTGCTCCCGGTCAGGAGAGTGAGTGGGTGGGTGGTAGAGAGAGATGGACGATAGATAGAGAGGGGGAGAGAGGGGGAGAGAGAGAGAGGGGAGAGAGCGAGTCAGTCTGTATCCAGGGGATTATAGTGGTTCGGCTCAGGCCGTGAGGGAGCAGGGCTGGCTGTGATCAGGGGACACTGATCCAGGCGAGTCTGAATGATGATCTAAATATTTGATGAGCTCATCTGTGACCAAGAAGCAGCGGGGGGGGGGGGGGGATGATGGAGATCTGAAAGTGGAGCAAGAGCTTGTCCTCTAACAACACGCAAGCGCGCACAACAACAACACAAACACTCTCAAACCCATGCACGCACACGCCGCCGAAACGCCTTGGCATCAGTATTTGCTACCTCGACCAGTCCACAAAGGAGTTGACAAGCGCTCAACTGCCTTTGAGGCCAAAGGAGAGCGGTGCTTCGGGGGGACGCCGGGGTCTCCGTGTTGCTGTCGCATCAGTGTAAGCAGCATCTTCGACATTTTGGCTTTACGGGCGGCACGGTGGCCCCGGCGATTAGCACTGTGGCCTCACAGCAAGAAGCTCCTGGGTTCGAACCCCAGGCCGTCCCAGGCCCTTTCTGTGTGGAGTGTGCATGTTCTCCCCGTGTCTGCGTGGGTTTCCTCCGGGTGCTCCGGTTTCCTCCCACCGTCAAAAAGGCATGCATGTTAGGGTTAAGAGTCCTGCCTGTGCCCCTGAGCAAGGCAACAGCAAGAACTAACTGGAGCTGGTCCCCGGCTGCTGCAGCTGCTCACTGCTCCTATACAATAGGATGGGTTATATGGATGGCAGCATCCCCGCGACCCTGAGAGCAGGATAAGCGGTTTGGATAATGGATGGATGGATGGATAGATGGATGGATGGATGGATGGATGGATGGATGGATGCACAATGACAAAGTGTATTCTAGCACCAAGATCCTGAACTCTAAGACCTTGTCAGCCTGTCTCTGAACAACGACCCCGACTTCATAGTCCACCACCATGCGGCCTATTTACCCGCAGAGAGAAACGATGGCGCATGTTGCATGGAGGCTCTTCTCTTGCATAACCACAGAACGCAAATACCAAGTCCAGGGAGGCCATAATGCTTATCAGTACATCAAATAAGGCTGAACACGACTGACGTTTACTAGAGTTGCACACATAGCACTATTTTAACTAATTTCCCCACACAAGTCGTGTAATGAGACTTGGGCAAAACAGCAAAAGATGTTAGCTTAGGGGGCAGATGGGCGAGTTTAACCACGGGACGATGCGAAACATACAGTAAGCGCCAGAAGGTTTATAAAACCAGAGGGATGCATCTGAGGTTACTGTCCTCCGGCGACTGACATTTTACCGGACGCAATCTGAGTTGTGCGCTGCAAGATGCGACAAAACCCTCCAGTTATCCGGTCCTGCAGGCGGCACACGCAAAAGCAAAGGATGGCATACAGCCATCACTCCTGCCAGGTCTATTCTGCAGCAGACCCGGTCACTTCTCCATCAAAGTCACGTTTCCTCTCCCTTCACAGCGCTCTCTGTCTTTTCTCCACCTGCGCCACTCAACTCTACTCGTTTGCTGCTTCGCGTCGGACTCCATCAGCCCATTTCTCCTCCACTCAGCGTGGTGGGGAGAATCCTTTCAAATCAGAGGCTTTAACAGCCCGCTCTCATAGCACTGGGGGCCCCGGCCTCCGCAGCACCGCTCATACGGATGGCCCAGAGACAGACAGACAGACAGACAGACAGAGAGACAGACAGACAGAGAGAGAGACAGACAGACAGAGAGACAGACAGACAGACAGAGAGACAGACAGAGAGAGAGGGAATGATAGAGAGAGACTGAGTGAGAGACAGAGAGAGCAACAGAGAGACAGAGAGAGACAGAGAGAGAGACAGAGAGAGACAGTGGGAGAGAAAGAGCAACGGAGAGACAGCGACAGAGAGAGAGAGTTGGAGAGAGAGAGAGAGAGAGAGAGAGAAGAGAGAGAGAGGAGAGAGAGAGTGGGAGAGAGAGAGAGAGAGAGAGAGAGAGAGAGAGAGAGAGAGAGAGAGAGAGAGAGAGAGAGAGAGAGAGAGAGAGAAGAGTGGGAGAGAGAGTAGGAAAGAGAGAGTGAGTTCTGCAAAATTGGAGCAATAAACGTCGCAAAGGAAGATGTCACAAATAACCCAGAGGGAGACAATGAAGCGGAGGGAAGAGAGGAGGAGAGAGGAGTTGGGGAGAGCGAGCGTGACCGAGAGAAAACCAGACTTGAAGGAACAAAAAGAGAAATTGACATTGTGTGTTATATCGATTTTAATCTGCAAACACTACCCAGCCAGCCAGCCAGCCAGCCAGTCAGCCAGCCAGCCAGCCATTCAGCCAGCCAGCCAGCCAGCCAGCCAGTGGAGTATAGGTGAGTGTGTGGTTGCTCAGCGTGTTTGTGCAGAGAGCAAAACAGACCAGAGATGAGAAGTGGTTGGAGGTTGTTGCTGCCTGTCCATAATGGTTTCCAACGCCAGAGCAATCAATTTCTCATTAATGCACCAGCCAGGACACTTTCTCAGAGTAGCAATAAAATTATTTCCACAGTTGACATTTGTTGTTGTGGTCCTGGCAGTAATAATACTTACACTAATACTACTAATCACATATTACATGCCGTGTCCTTATCCGGGGAGCCTCATCGTTTTATTTGAATGGAAAGTAATTTGGCCTCCGGACAGAAACTCATTGGTGAGAGTGGAGCCTCTATTAAAGACCCAAACAAACTTTTGAATAATTTTTTTCTTACAGAATCACAAATATTACAAAAGCCCAGACTTTTGGTTTCCTGATCTCGGGCAATGGTGATAGAAGAATTGTACCAAACGGAGTAAACATCGGTTTTACCAGCTGAACACGTTTGGACTAAATGGGGATAAGTTTTGTGGGTTGCACACCTATACTGTATACAATGCAACAACCGTGTTACTAAAGCGTTAAGTAGAATATTATGTTCATAACAGATGAATTTCTTTGCAAAAAATACAGTAGAAAGAAAGTGTTTTCTGCAGAGTATGCACACGGTCTATCCTGCAGCCCTTGCCACCACACCGAGGGAAGGCTATGGACGCAAGCAGGAGACACATGTTGTAGCGAATCCGGGGGGCAGTCCGGGAACCGCCACAGCCGGGACGCGAACCCGTGTCTCCCCGCTCCGCAAGCGACAACGTTAACCAGTCGACTAAAGGGTCCGACCCGTTAGCCAAGGACCAACGTGTCTACTTATCCATGCACGTTACAATATGAAGGGACACATATACAGATGAAGGGAACGTTGCAATGCTGCATGAGGGACAACACACAGGAGGGAAAAACCTCTCAAAAACACGTCGAGAACGACTCATTCTGGATCCAAACATGAATCAGTTCAAATCCAAAGGTAGAGCCATTCCTGAGCCGGGAATGCAGTCACGTGTCTTATGTTTTACTTCTGAAGCCTCTTTAAAGCGTCACTTGGCCGTGACGTAATAAGAACATAATACATATATATATATATACATATATGATGCAACTCACAGGAAAGGTTTTGTAAAATATTTAATTGAAAACCTTCCCCTGAAAAATGCATCACACACACACACACACACACACACACACACACACACACACACACACACGTGCCTCTCTCAGCCCGCCCACAGGCCTCCATTGCCATGCGGCTGCAGCCCGTTGCGCAGGGATGCAGATGCATGCAGCGCAGGAGGGGACCGCCCACACATGCGTCACTTCCGCTCTGCGCAGAGGGCGGAATTCTCGGGCACAACATGCCGCTCATTCTGCAAGAGGCGTCGCTCTGACCGAGCGCGACGTCCACTGTGAACATGAATGTGCCTCGTTGGCAGGTGCAAAAAAGAGAAGAAGAAGAAAGAAAGAGAGAGAGAGGAGGGAGCTCTCAGCCTTGGGACAGAGCAGGTTAACAGAGAGATGACTTGTGTGCCGTGCACTCGTCTGTTCTGCTGGTCAGGTCTGCAGCAGAGCCAGATGGGAGCTTCTAGACGCTCAAGGGCACCTCCGCAGAGAGCGTCGTACCAACAACGTGGAAGATCAGCACGAGCCCGAGTCTGTCCGCCGGCGTGGCACTACCAGCAGAGACCATCAGTGGGGGGGGGGGTCAGGAGGGAAAAACCCAGTCCGGTGTTAGAGAGGCCCGGCTGGAAGACGAGCTCGACCACTCCATTACCCAGCTTTCAATACATTAGTTAGCACGCTGCCCAAATGACGTGCAAGTCTGGTTAGGGTCCAAAGATGCGACCAAGAGAATACGACGAGGCTGACATCCTCGTGCTTCGGTGCTCCTGTTGCTCACATGACCGCATTATGGCAATAATGTGAGTTCAGTTCAGTCCACAAACTCAAAATAACGCCGGAAGAAAAGATTACAACTTCCAATATATCACCGATGTGATGGAAAAACCCCAGAATTTACTCTTAAATGGAAACAACAGCTTTTTTCCCTCCTTTTTACGATGTAATGGGGTAATTTTTGGAATCTGAATGTCATTCCCCCTTCGGCACATCTGGTGGAGGAGCATCGCTCCGGGTCAGCTTTATCAGCAGCTGTTAGCTTGTTGGCCGACACAGTGACAGCTTGTGAGCCCCTTGTTGCACATGGCTGATTGAAACCCAGTATGGCGGGCTGGCTGCTCACCTGCACACTGGAAAACGTCTACACTGTGGAAGTGGTGGAGGTGGTGTGTGTGTGTGGGGGGAGGGTGCGGGTCTGAGATGGGACACCTTCTCAACCGAGGCTGTAGGTCCAATGCATGCAAGCATTCGTCCTTGGTGAAACACCAAATCACTAGAGGCTCGTGCGGCGCTGTTCCCACGTGACCCCCGTGCCCGGCCTCCCTGCAGGCGAGGCCAGATCCCTACAGGGGTCAGTCAACGATCGTCCTTTTTATCATCGGTTTGTAGACTCGCATCTCTGCGCAGGATCGCTGCTGGGACTGCGGCTTTTATTCACGTGGACGACTTCTTGAGCGCGCACGTGAGTGAACAGGAAGCTGGATAACAGCGAGGAACGGGCCCCCGGCTGGCAGACAGCCTGTCTGTCATCTACTCTGTCCGTGTCTCTGGGGGTCCGTGCTGGCACCAGAAGGAGAGCCAAATGGCTAAATACTACGCCAGCCTCTTTTCACTGATCCCAGCGATGCACGCTGCCCGCCTGTCCAGAACCGGCGCACAAATGTTGCCCCCAACTCGGTGGACTAGCAAGCCCCTCAGCATGAAGCGCCCCCCCCCCCAGCGTTGTATGCAGGAATCTGTGAAAATCCACAACGAACAAGGACACAACGCGTTCATATAGGTGCAAATCATGAGTGTCGTGTGTCTTTGCTGTGAGGAGAACGACACAGGATCAGCGTCTTAAGTTGGTAACTGGAAGCGGACCCCCATTCCTGCTGTGCATTCCACCTGGGCGACTCCGGTTACACACCAGGAGCATCATGTGGATGCGCAACACCGACATTACTCAAAGGATGCTCTTGCACAGCTCAAGAGGTGTAGTCAGCTCATCTGAACCATGGTTTAGCCAACAGCAACCCAGCAAAGCAAGCTGACACATCAGAAAGACATCTAGGGGCGTCCGGGCGGCGTGGCGGTCTATTCCGTTGCCTGCCAACACGGGATCGCCGGTTCGAATCCCCGTGTTACCTCCGGCTTGGCCGGGCGTCCCCTACACACACAGTTGCCGTGTCTGCGGGTGGGAAGCCCGATGTAGGTATGTGTCCTGGTCGCTGCACTAGCGCCCCCTCTGGTGCGTGATCCTCCCACGCGCTACGTCCCCCTGGCGAAACTCCTCACTGTCAGGTGAAAAGTAGCGGCTGGTGACTCCACATGTATCGGAGGAGGCATGTGGTAGTCTGCAGCCCTCCCCGGATCAGCAGAGGGGGTGGAGCAGCGACCGGGATGGCTTGGAAGAGTGGGTAATTGTCCGGATACAATTGGGGAGAAAAAAAAGAGGGGGGGGAGAATTCCCAACCCCCCCCATAAAACCCTCTTATCTAGAGGTTTTTGTTTGAGCATGGTAACAGTGATGGAGTACGTCCTACTCGCATCTCTTATCCTATGGCGTTCCTGTGAAATCCCACCTGAATAAACCACATAGACAATACCGAGTGATAGAATATGAGGGAGCGGTGGCGGGGTGGTGGTGGGGATGGTGGGTGCGTTGATAATATGATTCTGGCAAATCTTATTATCAACGTGAAATCATCATACATCTTACAACAACATGCATTTTTATCGCTCACAAATATTTTTGGAGCGCCCCCCCCCCTCCCACTCCCCACCCCCCACCCCCCACTCCCACCCCCAGAGTCAATGCAGACGGTACCACTGAAGCGTGCTTGTGATGGTGATACAGTGTGTGACCGACTCGGAAGCCGGGTTCACGGAAGCGCTCTGCATCTAGAAGGATTCGTACAGATAGGGTGTGTGCGTGGCGAGGCTGAACCAGCACGTGTAGCGGCGCGCTCGCTAATGGGCGCGGAGCGGAGCGGAGCGGAGCGAGGGCGGTGTCAAGGCTCGTCAGAGCATCAACAGTGTGTGTGTGATGTACCGAGCGTCAGGAGCCGGGGGAGGGGAGGGGAGGGGGGGCAGCGTTATCACTAGGAGGAACATGCTGTGGTGTCTAATCCTGCTCGCGAGCCCAGCC
>NW_026611443.1:0-22500 GCF_029633865.1 Lampris incognitus
CATCCAGATATGATTCATCATATTATCCCGATAATCATCCAGATATGATTCATCATATTATCCCGATAATCATCCAGATATGATTCATCATATTATCCCGATAATCATCCAGATATGATTCATCATATTATCCCGATAATCATCCAGATATGATTCATCATATTATCCCGATAATCATCCAGATATGATTCATCATATTATCCCGATAATCATCCAGATATGATTCATCATATTATCCCGATAATCATCCAGATATGATTCATGATGTTATCCCGATAATCATCCAGATATGATTCATCATATTATCCCGATAATCATCCAGATATGATTCATGATGTTATCCCGATAATCATCCAGATATGATTCATGATGTTATCCCGATATGCTGGAAACTCTTGAAATGGCACGAAGACGTATTGGAGTCACTTGTTCGTACATTTTAAGAAACACATGTTTTCCTGCGTCACAGATGGGACACACACGAGTCGGTCCTGCCTGTTGGTGACTTCCATGTGCTCAGTTTCGGGGAGAAAGAATAAATGTTGCGTGTTTTTGACATGATGTAAGGTAAAAGACATGGTCAGCCTTCAGCAGCTTGTACTGGGGAAGCTACACATGAGCTGTGAGAGGTCCACCCTGTTAGGGACATGTGGTAGGGACATAAGTTAGGGACATGTACTACCTCTACCACCACTACTATACTTCTACTAATACTACTACCACACTACTTCTACTACTACTACTACCACCACTACTACTACCACCACTACTACTAGTACTACTACTACTACCGTCACTACTACTACTACCACCACTACTACTACTACTACTACTACTACCACCACTACTACTAGTACTACTACTACTACCGTCACTACTACTACTACCACCACTACTACTAGTACTACTACTACTACCATCAGTACTACTACTGCCACCACTACTACTACCATCACTACTAGTACTACCACCACTACTACTACTACTACACCACTACTACTACTACTACTACTGCTACTACTACACCACTACTACTACCACCACTACTACTTCTACTAATACTACTACCACACTACTTCTACTACTACTACCATCACTACTACTACCACCACTACTACTAGTACTACTACTACTACCATCACTACTACTACTGCCACCACTACTACTACTACTACTACTACCACCACTACTACTAGTACTACTACTACTACCATCACTACTACTACTACCACCACTACTACTACCATCACTACTAGTACTACCACCACTACTACTACTACACCACTACTATTACTACTACTGCTACTACTACACCACTACTACTACCACCACTACTACCACTACTACAACTATTACTGCTACTACTACACTACTATTACTACTACCACCACCACCACTACTACTACTACTGCTACTACTAAACTACTACTACTACCACCACCACTACTACTACTACTACAGCACTACTACTACTACCACTACTACTACTACTACTACTACTACTAGTACTTTTGGTTGCTCCCGCTAGGGGGCGCCACAGCGGATCATCCGTTTCCATCTCTTCCTGTCCTCTCCATCTTCCTCTGTCACACCAGCCACCTGCATGTCCTCCCTCTCAACCTCCATAAACCTCCTCTTTGGCCTTCCTCTTCTCCTCTTCCCTGGCAGCTCCATATTCAGCATCCTTCTCCCAGTATACCCAGCATCTCTCCTCCACACATGTCCACACCATCTCCATCTTGTCTCTCTTGCTTTGTCTCCAAACCGTCCAACATGGATGAATCAATATATATATATATATATATATATATATATATATATATATATATATATATATATATATATATATATATAATAATCGTGATCTAGGCATCAACATAATCTAGGTCCTCATTTGAGCCAGAACTGTGCAGCCCTGGGTGAGGGTGGGAGATTCAAGTTTTTATTTTTTTTTTGTGTTTTTTTTCTGATGTAAGTCAAGTTTCTCCAGTAGGAACCTTTAACGTGAATATTTGTTAATTGGTAAGACTTCACCTTAATAGGTTAAAGAATCGATTGGATCATTGGTGCAAAGTATTGATCACACCTCTGCACCCAGAATCCCACATGGTGTGTGCTTTCAAGCTCATTTGTCTGCACATCCATCCAATACCCAAGCTAATTGGACCTGTCTTTTGCTACACGCTGATATAAATGAAAAACCTGACCTGGGGTCACCAACCACACACACACACACACACACACACACACACACACACACACACACACACACACAAGGTAATGGGCATGGAGTGATGGACGATCAATAGTAGACATTAATCATCGCCCACGTACCAATGGCAGCGTTGTTTTGTCACCTTTAGGAAACTGGCTGTTTCAGCAGGGTGGCTCCGTGGCGGCAAGGTGCAGTGGTTAGCACGGTCTCCTCACAGTAAGAAGGTCCTGGGTTCGAGCCCCGGGGTAGTCCAACCTTGGGGGTCGTCCCAGGTCATCCTCTGTGTGGAGTTTGCATGTTCTCCCCGTGTCTGCATGGGTCTCCTCCAGGTGCTGTGGTTTCCTCCCACAGCCCAAAGACATGTAGGTCAGGTGACTCAAAGACATGTAGGTCAGGTGACTCAAAGACATGTAGGTCAGGTGACTCAAAGACATGTAGGTCAGGTGACTCAAAGACATGTAGGTCAGGTGGATCAAAGACATGTAGGTCAGGTGGATCAAAGACATGCAGGTCAGGTGACTCAAAGACATGTAGGTCTGGTGGATCAAAGACATGTAGGTCAGGTGACTCAAAGACATGTAGGTCAGGTGGATCAAAGACATGTAGGTCAGGTGACTCAAAGACATGTAGGTCAGGTGGATCAAAGACATGTAGGTCTGGTGGATCAAAGACATGTAGGTCAGGTGACTCAAAGACATGTAGGTCTGGTGACTCAAAGACATGTAGGTCAGGTGACTCAAAGACATGTAGGTCAGGTGACTCAAAGACATGCAGGTCAGGTGAATCAAAGACATGTAGGTCTGGTGGATCAAAGACATGCAGGTCAGGTGACTCAAAGACATGTAGGTCTGGTGGATCAAAGACATGTAGGTCAGGTGACTCAAAGACATGTAGGTCTGGTGGATCAAAGACATGTAGGTCAGGTGACTCAAAGACATGTAGGTCAGGTGGATCAAAGACATGCAGGTCAGGTGAATCAAAGACATGTAGGTCTGGTGGATCAAAGACATGCAGGTCAGGTGACTCAAAGACATGCAGGTCTGGTGACTCAAAGACATGTAGGTCTGGTGGATCAAAGACATGTAGGTCAGGTGACTCAAAGACATGTAGGTCAGGTGGATCAAAGACATGCAGGTCAGGTGAATCAAAGACATGTAGGTCTGGTGGATCAAAGACATGCAGGTCAGGTGACTCAAAGACATGCAAGTCTGGTGACTCAAAGACATGTAGGTCAGGTGGATCAAAGACATGTAGGTCAGGTGACTCAAAGACATGTAGGTCAGGTGACTCAAAGACATGTAGGTCAGGTGACTCAAAGACATGTAGGTCAGGTGACTCAAAGACATGTAGGTCTGGTGGATCAAAGACATGCAGGTCAGGTGACTCAAAGACATGTAGGTCAGGTGAATCAAAGACATGTAGGTCAGGTGACTCAAAGACATGTAGGTCAGGTGGATCAAAGACATGCAGGTCAGGTGACTCAAAGACATGTAGGTCAGGTGGATCAAAGACATGTAGGTCAGGTGACTCAAAGACATGTAGGTCAGGTGGATCAAAGACATGTAGGTCAGGTGACTCAAAGACATGTAGGTCAGGTGGATCAAAGACATGTAGGTCAGGTGAATCAAAGACATGTAGGTCTGGTGGATCAAAGACATGCAGGTCAGGTGACTCAAAGACATGTAGGTCTGGTGGATCAAAGACATGTAGGTCAGGTGACTCAAAGACATGTAGGTCTGGTGGATCAAAGACATGTAGGTCAGGTGACTCAAAGACATGTAGGTCAGGTGGATCAAAGACATGCAGGTCAGGTGAATCAAAGACATGTAGGTCTGGTGGATCAAAGACATGCAGGTCAGGTGACTCAAAGACATGCAGGTCTGGTGACTAAAAAGACATCTAGGTCTGGTGGATCAAAGACATGTAGGTCAGGTGACTCAAAGACATGTAGGTCAGGTGGATCAAAGACATGCAGGTCAGGTGAATCAAAGACATGTAGGTCTGGTGGATCAAAGACATGCAGGTCAGGTGACTCAAAGACATGCAAGTCTGGTGACTCAAAGACATGTAGGTCAGGTGGATCAAAGACATGTAGGTCAGGTGACTCAAAGACATGTAGGTCAGGTGACTCAAAGACATGTAGGTCTGGTGGATCAAAGACATGCAGGTCAGGTGAATCGGCCGTAGTAAATTGTCCCTAGGTGTGTGTGTGTGGGTGTGTGGGTGGGTGATATGGCCTGGCGGTCTGTCCAGGGTGTCTCCCCTCTTGCCACCCAATGACTGCTGGGATAGGCTCCAGCATCCCCGCGACCCTGAGAGCAGGATAAGCGGCTTGCATGACTGATGGGTGGGTGGATATATGTGTTTATATAGTTTTGTAGTATGGATGTATGTGTGTTCTTGTAGTTTGGTTGTGTTTTTGTCTTTGTGTGTCACTGCAGTGGGCTGGGGGAAAGGATATGTTATTTCAGGTGCATGAAATGAAATGACAAATAAATGTTCCCGAGTCCTGATGGTAGTCCTGATGATAGTCCTGATGATATTTCTGATGGTAGTCCTGATGATAGTCCTGATAATATTTCTGATGGTAGTCCTGATGATAGTCCTGATGATAGTCCTGATGGCAGTCCTGATGGTAATCCAGATGATAGTCCTGATGATAGTCCTGATGGTAGTCCTGATGATAGTCCTGATGGTAGTCCTGATGATAGTCCTAATGGTAATCCAGATGGTAATCCAGATGGTAATCCTGATGGTAATCCAGATGGTAGTCCTGATGGTAGTCCTGATGATAGTCCTGATGATAGTCCTGATGGTAGTCCTGATGGTAATCCAGATGGTAGTCCTGATGGTAGTCCTGATGATAGTCCTGATGGTAGTCCTGGTGGCAGTCCTGATGGTAGTCCTGGTGGTAGTCCTGATGATAGTCCTGATGGTAGTCCTGGTGGTAGTCTTGGTGGTAGTCCTGATGGTAGTCCTGATGGTAATCCAGATGGTAGTCCTGATGGTAGTCCTGATGGTAGTCCTGATGGCAGTCCTGATGGTAGTGAAATGCATTGAGCGTTGGGGAAACTCTCTAAAGCCTAGCGTCAGCTGCCAGCCCTGCAGCTGTACTACCCACGCCGCTGGTTGTGTTGTTTCTCACACAGCCCCTGCAGCTGTACTACCCACGCCGCTGGTTGTGTTGTTTCTCACACAGCCCCTGTAGCTGTACTACCCACGCTGCTGGTTGTGTTGTTTCTCACACAGCCCCTGTAGCTGTACTACCCACGCCGCTGGTTGTGTTGTTTCTCACACAGCCCCTGTAGCTGTACTACCCACGCCGCTGGTTGTGTTGTTTCTCACACAGCCCCTGTAGCTGTACTACCCACGCTGCTGGTTGTGTTGTTTCTCACACAGCCCCTGTAGCTGTACTACCCACGCCGCTGGTTGTGTTGTTTCTCACACAGCCCCTGTAGCTGTACTACCCACGCCGCTGGTTGTGTTGTTTCTCACACAGCCCCTGTAGCTGTACTACCCACGCTGCTGGTTGTGTTGTTTCTCACACAGCCCCTGTAGCTGTACTACCCACGCCGCTGGTTGTGTTGTTTCTCACACAGCCCCTGTAGCTGTACTACCCACGCCGCTGGTTGTGTTGTTTCTCACACAACCAGCAGCGTGGGTAGTACAGCTGCAGGGGCTGTGTGAGAAACAACACAACCAGCGGCGTGGGTAGTACAGCTACCAGCCCTGCAGCTGTACTACCCACGCCGCTGGTTGTGTTGTTTCTCACACAGCCCCTGTAGCTGTACTACCCACGCCGCTGGTTGTGTTGTTTCTCACACAGCACAGAGACCTGCGGCTGCAGCAGAGGCTCCAACGTGTGACACGTCTTACACACAGATCACATAGAAAGTAGCAGGACTGCAAACTGCAGCCGTTGCGGGAAGATAATTTCGTACAGGGGAAAGAAACGCCTCCAACATGCTGAAGCATTTTCAAGCAGTATGGTTTCAGCCTCATGGGTGGCATCGTTCTCCGTTTCTCTCCCAGTCGGCACAGCGCCACCCGTTCAGTTAGTGCTGCTACCACGAGCAGCTCACATTCACGAGCATCAGCCACACAAGCAGGGAACTTCTGACTTCCATGTGGCAGGCAAGATGGAGGATAAGATGTTATATTTTTATCCTGTACCATATTTCTCATAGAAATATTGAGTTCACAGAGTATTTTGACCCCCCGCCCCATTCCTGATCCGCTGATAACCCCTGGCAGGAGAACCCTATTCATGTTTGCAGGGAGAGGGCAGATGAGCATTGAGAGTAAATGAATGTCAGAGAGTGATGACAGGACTTGTGGTAGAGGGATCACTTTTCCTCTCAGCCTTTTACCTGTGTTTAGATAGATTCACCTGGATTTAGATAGATTCACCTGTATTTAGATAGACTCACCTGTATTTAGATAGATTCACCTGTGTTTAGATAGATTCACCTGTGTTTAGATAGATTCACCTGCATTTAGATAGATTCACCTGGATTTAGATAGATTCACCTGTGTTTAGATAGATTCACCTGTGTTTAGATAGATTCACCTGTGTTTAGATAGATTCACCTGGATTTACATAGATTCACCTGTATTTAGATAGATTCACCTGGATTTAGATAGATTCACCTGGATTTGGATAGACACCTGTATTTAGATAGATTCACCTGTATTTAAATAGATTCACCTGGATTTAGATAGATTCACCCGTATTTAGATAGATTCACCTGTGTTTAGATAGACTCACCTGTGTTTAGATAGATTCACCTGTAGTTAGACAGATTCACCTGTGTTTAGATAGATTCACCTGTATTTAGATAGATTCACCTGTATTTAGATAGATTCACCTGGATTTAGACAGATTCACCTGGATTTAGATAGATTCACCTGTGTTTATATAGATTCACCTGTATTTAGATAGACTCACCTGTGTTTAGATAGATTCACCTGTATTTAGATAGATTCAACTGGATTTAGACAGATTCACCTGGATTTAGATAGATTCAGCTGTGTTTAGATAGACTCACCTGTAGTTAGATAGATTCACCTGTATTTAGATAGATTCACCTGTATTTAGATAGACTCACCTGTAGTTAGATAGATTCACCTGTAGTTAGATAGATTCACCTGTGTTTAGATAGACTCACCTGTGTTTAGATAGACTCACCTGTAGTTAGATAGATTCACCCGTGTTTAGATAGATTCACCCGTATTTAGATAGATTCACCTGTTGTTAGATAGACTCACCCGTGTTTAGATAGATTCACCTGTAGTTAGACAGATTCACCTGTGTTTAGATAGATTCACCTGTATTTAGATAGATTCACCTGGATTTAGATAGATTCACCTGGATTTAGATAGACTCACCTGTAGTTAGAAAGATTCACCTGTGTTTAGATAGACTCACCTGTGTTTAGATAGACTCACCTGTAGTTAGATAGATTCACCCGTGTTTAGATAGATTCACCCGTATTTAGATAGATTCACCTGTTGTTAGATAGACTCACCTGTGTTTAGATAGATTCACCTGTAGTTAGACAGATTCACCTGTATTTAGATAGATTCACCTGGATTTAGACAGATTCACCTGGATTTAGATAGATTCAGCTGTGTTTAGATAGACTCACCTGTAGTTAGATAGATTCACCTGTATTTAGATAGATTCACCTGGATTTAGATAGACTCACCTGTAGTTAGATAGATTCACCTGGATTTAGATAGACTCACCTGTAGTTAGATAGATTCACCTGTAGTTAGATAGATTCACCCTGATTTAGATAGATTCACCTGTGTTTATATAGATTCACCTGTATTTAGATAGACTCACCTGTGTTTAGATAGATTTACCTGTAGTTAGATAGATTCACCTGTGTTAGACAGATTCACCTGTAGTTAGATAGATTCACCTGTATTTAGATAGACTCACCTGTGTTTAGATAGATTCACCTGTATTTAGATAGATTCACCTGTGTTTAGATAGATTCACCTGTGTTTAGATAGACTCACCTGTATTTAGATAAATTCACCTGTGTTAGACAGATTCACCTGTAGTTAGATAGATTCACCTGTATTTAGATAGACTCACCTGTGTTTAGATAGATTCACCTGTATTTAGATAGATTCACCTGTGTTTAGATAGATTCACCTGTGTTTAGATAGACTCACCTGTATTTAGATAAATTCACCTGTGTTTAGATAGACTCACCTGTATTTAGATAGATTCACCTGTGTTTAGATAGACTCACCTGTGTTAGACAGATTCACCTGTAGTTAGACAGATTCACCTGTGTTTAGATAGACTCACCTGTATTTAGATAGACTCACCTGTGTTTAGATAGATTCACCTGTGTTTCGATAGACTCACCTGTGTTTAGATAGATTCACCTGTAGTTAGATAGATTCACCTGGATTTAGATAGATTCACCTGTGTTTATATAGATTCGCCTGTATTTAGATAGACTCACCTGTGTTTAGATAGATTTACCTGTAGTTAGATAGATTCACCTGTGTTAGACAGATTCACCTGTAGTTAGATAGATTCACCTGTATTTAGATAGACTCACCTGTGTTTAGATAGATTCACCTGTATTTAGATAGATTCACCTGTGTTTAGATAGATTCACCTGTGTTTAGATAGACTCACCTGTATTTAGATAAATTCATCTGTGTTTAGATAGACTCACCTGTATTTAGATAGACTCACCTGTGTTTAGATAGATTCACCTGTGTTTAGATAGATTCACCTGTGTTTCGATAGACTCACCTGTGTTTAGATAGATTCACCTGTAGTTAGATAGATTCACCTGTGTTAGACAGATTCACCTGTAGTTAGACAGATTCACCTGTGTTTCTATACTCACCTGTGTTTAGATAGATTCACCTGTAGTTAGATAGATTCACCTGTGTTAGACAGATTCACCTGTAGTTAGACAGATTTACCTGTATTTAGATAGACTCACCTGTGTTTAGATAGATTCACCTGTGTTTAGATAGACTCACCTGTATTTAGATAGACTCACCTGTGTTTAGATAGATTCACCTGTGTTTAGATAGACTCACCTGTGTTTAGATAGATTCACCTGTGTTAGACAGATTCACCTGTAGTTAGACAGATTTACCTGTATTTAGATAGACTCACCTGTGTTTAGATAGACTCACCTGTGTTTAGATAGACTCACCTGTATTTAGATAGACTCACCTGTGTTTAGATAGATTCACCTGTGTTTAGATAGACTCACCTGTAGTTAGACAGATTCACCTGTAGTTAGACAGATTCACCTGTGTTTAGATAGACTCACCTGTATTTAGATAGACTCACCTGTGTTTAGATAGACTCACCTGTATTTAGATAGACTCACCTGTGTTTAGATAGACTCACCTGTAGTTAGACAGATTCACCTGTGTTTAGATAGACTCACCTGTATTTAGATAGACTCACCTGTGTTTAGATAGACTCACCTGTGTTTAGATAGACTCACCTGTGTTTAGATAGACTCACCTGTAGTTAGACAGATTCACCTGTGTTTAGATAGACTCACCTGTGTTTAGATAGACTCACCTGTAGTTAGACAGATTCACCTGTGTTTAGATAGATTCACCTGTAATTGTCAACCATACAGTCTACCAAACCCTCATCCCAGGTCTGCAGAGCTTCATTATGGGAACTTATATCAGCAGCTGTGTGTGTGTGGTGTGTGTCAGACCACTGTCAGCAGTGTGTGTGTGTGTGTGTGTGTGTGTGTGTGGTGTGTGTCAGACCACTGCCAGCAGTGTGTGTGTGTGTGTCAAACCACTATCAGCAGTGTGTGTGTGTGTCAAACCACTATCAGCAGTGTGTGTGTGTGGTGTGTGTCAGACCACTATCAGCAGTGTGTGTGTGTGTGTGTGTGTGTGTGTCAAACCACTATCAGCAGTGTGTGTGTGTGTCAGACCACTATCAGCAGTGTGTGTGTGGTGTGTGTCAGACCACTATCAGCAGTGTGTGTGTTTGTGTGTGTCAAACCACTATCAGCAGTGTGTGTGTGTGTCAGACCACTATCAGCAGTGTGTGTGTGTGTCAGACCACTATCAGCAGTGTGTGTGTGTGTGTGTGTGTGTGTGTGTGTGTGTGTGTGTGTGTGTGTGTGTGTGTGTGTGTGTGTGTCAGACTCGTCCATGTTGTCTGGATGATCTATTTTGATTATTTAAATCTTATTTTACACAGAAACCACTTGTCAAAATAACGGCTCATGTTTAACACGGCAGCCTGTCTGAATCTCCACATTCAGCGGCGTGTAAAGAGATGTGCTGCCTGTCAAAGGAGCCGTCCAGGCGTCCGGTCTGTCACCAGTCCAGCCGGATCAGGAAGATGCGGGTGTCTTCTTCCTGCACAGAAACACGTGCTCACGTATTTAGCTGCTCTTGTTATTTTTTTGCACATCCTCGTCGCATTGACTCTGTCTCCTGCTCGGTTCGATCTACTGGGGGGACGTTAATTGGAAAAAGGAAATTAATTTGCCCCCCCCCCCAACACCACCACGAGTCACCACACACTCCTCCGTAAACAGTGCCTGTGAACCCGGCAGCACCTCCTCTGTGATTCAAACATGTCAGAAGACGTGAGGTAACATGGTGGGACACCAGGTCTCAGAGACATAGGTGGCATGGTGGGACACCAGGTCTCAGAGACATAGGTGGCATGGTGGGACACCAGGTCTCAGAGACGTGAGGTGACATGGTGGGACACCAGGTCTCGGAGTCGTGATGTAACATGGTGGGACACCAGGTCTCGGAGACGTGAGGTGGCATGGTGGGACACCAGGTCTCGGAGTCGTGATGTAACATGGTGGGACACCAGGTCTCAGAGACGTGACATGGTGGGACACCAGGTCTCGGAGTCGTGAGGTGACACGGTGGGACACCAGGTCTCAGAGACGTGAGGTGGCATGGTGGGACACCAGGTCTCGGAGTCGTGAGGTAACATGGTGGGACACCAGGTCTCAGAGACGTGACATGGTGGGACACCAGGTCTCAGAGACGTGAAGTGACATGGTGGGACACCAGGTCTCGGAGACGTGAGGTGGCATGGTGGGACACCAGGTCTCAGAGACGTGACATGGTGGGACACCAGGTCTCAGAGACGTGAAGTGACATGGTGGGACACCAGGTCTCAGAGACGTGAGGTGACACGGTGGGACACCAGGTCTCGGAGTCGTGAGGTAACATGGTGGGACACCAGGTCTCAGAGACGTGACATGGTGGGACACCAGGTCTCGGAGACGTGAAGTGACATGGTGGGACACCAGGTCTCGGAGACGTGAGGTGGCATGGTGGGACACCAGGTCTCGGAGACGTGAGGTGGCATGGTGGGACACCAGGTCTCGGAGACGTGAGGTGGCATGGTGGGACACCAGGTCTCGGAGTCGTGAGGTGACATGGTGGGACACCAGGTCTCGGAGACGTGAGGTGACATGGTGGGACACCAGGTCTCGGAGTCGTGAGGTGACATGGTGGGACACCAGGTCTCGGAGTCGTGAGGTGACATGGTGGGACACCAGGTCTCGGAGACGTGAGGTGACATGGTGGGACACCAGGTCTCGGAGTCGTGAGGTGACATGGTGGGACACCAGGTCTCGGAGACGTGAGGTGGCATGGTGGGACACCAGTTCTCGGAGACGTGAGGTGACATGGTGGGACACCAGGTCTCGGAGACGTGAGGTGACATGGTGGGACACCAGGTCTCGGAGACGTGAGGTGACATGGTGGGACACCAGGTCTCGGAGACGTGAGGTGACATGGTGGGACACCAGGTCTCGGAGACGTGAGGTGACATGGTGGGACACCAGGTCTCGGAGACGTGAGGTGGCATGGTGGGACACCAGGTCTCGGAGACGTGAGGTGGCATGGTGGGACACCAGGTCTCGGAGTCGTGAGGTGGCATGGTGGGACACCAGGTCTCGGAGTCGTGAGGTGGCATGGTGGGACACCAGGTCTCGGAGTCGTGAGGTGACATGGTGGGACACCAGGTCTCAGAGACGTGAGGTGGCATGGTGGGACACCAGGTCTCAGAGACGTGAGGTAACATGGTGGGACACCAGGTCTCAGAGACGTGAAGTGACATGGTGGGACACCAGGTCTCAGAGACGTGAGGTGACATGGTGGGACACCAGGTCTCAGAGAAGAAGTGTGGTGCAGAAAATCAAAGAAGAAGAAGCGGTTGATTTAAGGGGCGTCACGGTGAGATAACACTGCAGGTGTACACAGGAAATGGGTGGGAAAGGGTGGTGTTTCATGAGCTTAGGGGCTCCTGATGGGGCGGACAGGAAAACCTCCTGCGTCACCGTCATCAATGATTAATAGTGGACTTTTAAATGGGAACTGTTGACCTTTTTAGCACTCTATCTGGGCACTATTACCGCCTCAGCCTCGGCCATTACAGGTCGGTGTTTGGCGGGGGTCTCAGATGATGAATGTCCATGCCGTACCCTCTGCATCCAGCTGTCCCTTGATAATGCCCGCAGCCCCGCCCGTCCCTCCTCCTCCATGCGGCCCAGTCCGTGGCGTTCTATATCCGCTGTCATGGCTCCATTTTATTTGTCCTGCCTACCAGTGTCACCCCCAGGTGGCCAATGTGCAGTTAGTGTAAACATCACTCTACTACAAGCCTCTTGACTGCTGTCCAACACAAGGCCACGCTGTAAACGTGAAAGATATGTCCACCATCCACCTGCTAACTCCATTACCTGAACATCATCTCATCTGGTATCCGTTTACAACCTGCTGTCCATGTCTAAGGTCCAAGGGTTCCAGGTTCCAGGTGTACTGGGAGGAGGTGGATAATGTGTAAGGGTTCCAGGTTCCAGGTCTACTGGGAGGAGGTGGATAATGTGTAAGGGTTCCAGGTTCCAGGTGTACTGGGAGGAGGTGGATAATGTCTAAGGGTTCCAGGTTCCAGGTGTACTGGGAGGAGGTGGATAATGTGTAAGGGTTCCAGGTTCCAGGTCTACTGGGAGGAGGTGGATAATGTGTAAGGGTTCCAGGTTCCAGGTCTACTGGGAGGAGGTGGATAATGTGTAAGGGTTCCAGGTTCCAGGTTCCAGGTCTACTGGGAGGAGGTGGATAATGTGTAAGGGTTCCAGGTTCCAGGTCTACTGGGAGGAGGTGGATAATGTGTAAGGGTCCCAGGTTCCAGGTCTACTGGGAGGAGGTGGATAATGTGTAAGGGTTCCAGGTTCCAGGTGTACTGGGAGGAGGTGGATAATGTGTAAGGGTTCCAGGTTCCAGGTCTACTGGGAGGAGGTGGATAATGTGTAAGGGTCCCAGGTTCCAGGTCTACTGGGAGGAGGTGGATAATGTGTAAGGGTTCCAGGTTCCAGGTGTACTGGGAGGAGGTGGATAATGTCTAAGGGTTCCAGGTTCCAGGTGTACTGGGAGGAGGTGGATAATGTGTAAGGGTTCCAGGTTCCAGGTCTACTGGGAGGAGGTGGATAATGTGTAAGGGTTCCAGGTTCCAGGTCTACTGGGAGGAGGTGGATAATTTGTATTCCCCCCGGTTCCCCCTCTCCCCAGAACAGGCGCCCCGACTGACCAGAGGTGGCGATAGTGAAGCAACCAGGACACATACCCACATCCGGCCTCCCACCCGCAGACACGGCCAATTGTGTCTGTAGGGACGCCCAACCAAGCTGGAGGTAACATGGGGGACTGGAACCGGCGATCCCCGTTTTGGTTGGGAACGGAATAGACCGCTATGCTACTCGGACGTGGCATTTTTTTTGCAGAACCATAGCCTTTATAATTAGTTTGCAGCAGCCATGAGGTTGTGTGAAGATCTAATCATGCAAAACATGAATTTCCAGCTGAGGTTCTGCAGAATATGAAGAATTTAGTGCGGCTCTCTAACTGGAAATTGAATAAGCCAATAATGTAAACAAGCTGTATCAACTCCTGTCTTTATGACAAAGATGCAACGGATGGATGATTATTGCTGGCCTCCATGGCGCCCCTAGTGGCTGGGCCCTAGAAAGCTCCCCCCATGATTACCGATTCTGAGTACAAATCTTTAAGCATCTGTTATTATTATTGCCAAACAGACCATTAATTCGGGGTCAATGGGCAAAATTATTGAGATAGACTTTGTGGTTTTGTCCTCCATTGAAGAAACAAAGGCTTCTATAAGCCAGAAACTCAGTAAATTTTAGCCTGGTGTTGGCCCAATATCCAATACCGCTATCAGTATCTGTGCATTCCTGATACAGGATTATAACATTCCTGATATAGGATTATGACATTCCTGATATAGCATCATAACATTCCTGATATAGGATTATGACATTCCTGATGTAGGATCATGACATTCCTGATATAGGATTATGACATTCCTGATATAGCATCATAACATTCCTGATATAGGATTATGACATTCCTGATACAGGATTATAACATTCCTGATATAGGATTATTACATTCCTGATACAGGATTATAACAGGATGCCACAATTTCCACTGTGTTCATCCTTTAAAAAAATATTCTGCAGGTCCTGCAGAATATTTTCAGAGAAGACATCTAAAGAGGCTCGTTTCAAATACGGTAGTCATCTCCACATAGTCGTAATTCACTGTCATAAAGAAACTTAATGAGAGAAATCAATTTCCAAGTTTTCCTGTTTTTTCTTCCAAGGCATAAACATCAGAGCTGGCAGGGCCTTAAGGGAGCATTGATCAAATCGCACAATAATACCCTCAATCATTTCCCAGCTTTTGTAAGTCTCTTATGTGCTTACTTAAGAAGATGGATGGTGATAATGTGATGGACTGGGCTGTAGCATATATCGTGTGTGTGTGTGTGGGGGGGTTGTCAGCATAAGGCGCCAGACTTGTGAACTGGGGTGAAAGGGAATGGAGACATGATGCTGGAGAACAGACTCTGCGGGTGTTGCTGGCTGTTGATGAGAGTGAGATTTCATCACCGTGTCTACCTTCATCACCGTGTCTACCTTCATCACCGTGTCTTCCTTCATCACCGTGTCTACCTTCATCACCGTGTCTTCCTTCATCACCGTGTCTACCTTCATCACCGTGTCTTCCTTCATCACCGTGTCTTCCTTCATCACCGTGTCTACCTTCATCACCGTGTCTACCTTCATCACCATTGTCTACCTTCATCACCGTGTCTACCTTCATCACCGTGTCTTCCTTCATCACCGTGTCTTCCTTCATCACCGTGTCTTCCTTCATCACCGTGTCTACCTTCATCACCGTGTCTTCCTTCATCACCGTGTCTACCTTCATCACCGTGTCTTCCTTCATCACCGTGTCTTCCTTCATCACCGTGTCTACCTTCATCACCGTGTCTTCCTTCATCACCGTGTCTTCCTTCATCACCGTGTCTACCTTCATCACCGTGTCTACCTTCATCACCATTGTCTACCTTCATCACCGTGTCTACCTTCATCACCGTGTCTTCCTTCATCACCGTGTCTTCCTTCATCACCGTGTCTTCCTTCATCACCGTGTCTACCTTCATCACCGTGTCTTCCTTCATCACCGTGTCTACCTTCATCACCGTGTCTTCCTTCATCACCGTGTCTTCCTTCATCACCGTGTCTACCTTCATCACCGTGTCTACCTTCATCACCGTTGTCTTCCTTCATCACCGTGTCTACCTTCATCACCGTGTCTACCTTCATCACCGTGTCTACCTTCATCACCGTGTCTTCCTTCATCACCGTTGTCTTCCTTCATCACCGTGTCTTCCTTCATCACCGTATCTACCTTCATCACCGTGTCTACCTTCATCACCGTGTCTACCTTCATCACCGTGTCTTCCTTCATCACCGTTGTCTTCCTTCATCACCGTGTCTTCCTTCATCACCGTGTCTACCTTCATCACCGTGTCTTCCTTCATCACCGTGTCTTCCTTCATCACCGTGTCTACCTTCATCACCGTGTCTTCCTTCATCACCGTGTCTTCCTTCATCACCGTGTCTTCCTTCATCACCGTGTCTTCCTTCATCACCGTGTCTACCTTCATCACCGTGTCTTCCTTCATCACCGTTGTCTTCCTTCATCACCGTGTCTTCCTTCATCACCGTGTCTACCTTCATCACCGTGTCTTCCTTCATCACCGTGTCTACCTTCATCACCGTGTCTTCCTTCATCACCGTGTCTACCTTCATCACCGTGTCTTCCTTCATCACCGTGTCTACCTTCATCACCGTGTCTTCCTTCATCACCGTGTCTTCCTTCATCACCGTGTCTACCTTCATCACCGTGTCTACCTTCATCACCGTGTCTACCTTCATCACCGTGTCTTCCTTCATCACCGTGTCTACCTTCATCACCGTTGTCTTCCTTCATCACCGTGTCTACCTTCATCACCGTTGTCTACCTTCATCACCGTGTCTACCTTCATCACCGTGTCTTCCTTCATCACCGTTGTCTTCCTTCATCACCGTGTCTTCCTTCATCACCGTGTCTACCTTCATCACCGTGTCTTCCTTCATCACCGTGTCTACCTTCATCACCGTGTCTACCTTCATCACCGTGTCTTCCTTCATCACCGTGTCTACCTTCATCACCGTGTCTTCCTTCATCACCGTGTCTACCTTCATCACCGTTGTCTACCTTCATCACCGTTGTCTACCTTCATCACCGTTGTCTACCTTCATCACCGTGTCTACCTTCATCACCGTGTCTTCCTTCATCACCGTGTCTTCCTTCATCACCGTGTCTACCTTCATCACCGTGTCTACCTTCATCACCGTGTCTTCCTTCATCACCGTGTCTACCTTCATCACCGTGTCTACCTTCATCACCGTGTCTTCCTTCATCACCGTGTCTTCCTTCATCACCGTGTCTACCTTCATCACCGTGTCTACCTTCATCACCGTGTCTTCCTTCATCACCGTGTCTACCTTCATCACCGTGTCTTCCTTCATCACCGTGTCTACCTTCATCACCGTTGTCTACCTTCATCACCGTGTCTTCCTTCATCACCGTGTCTTCCTTCATCACCGTGTCTACCTTCATCACCGTGTCTACCTTCATCACCGTGTCTACCTTCATCACCGTGTCTTCCTTCATCACCGTGGTTTCCCCTCATCACCGTGTCTTCCTTCATCACCGTGTCTTCCTTCATCACCGTGGTTTCCCCTCATCACCGTGTCTTCCTTCATCACCGTGTCTACCTTCATCACCATGTCTACCTTCATCACCGTGTCTACCTTCATCACCGTGTCTTCCTTCATCACCGTGTCTACCTTCATCACCGTGTCTACCTTCATCACCGTGTCTTCCTTCATCACCGTGTCTTCCTTCATCACCGTGTCTACCTTCATCACCGTGTCTACCTTCATCACCGTGTCTTCCTTCATCACCGTGGTTTCCCCTCATCACCGTGTCTTCCTTCATCACCGTGTCTACCTTCATCACCATGTCTACCTTCATCACCGTGTCTTCCTTCATCACCGTGTCTTCCTTCATCACCGTGTCTTCCTTCATCACCATGTCTACCTTCATCACCGTGTCTTCCTTCATCACCGTGTCTTCCTTCATCACCGTGTCTACCTTCATCACCGTTGTCTTCCTTCATCACCGTGTCTACCTTCATCACCGTGTCTACCTTCATCACCGTGTCTTCCTTCATCACCGTGTCTACCTTCATCACCGTTGTCTTCCTTCATCACCGTGTCTACCTTCATCACCGTGTCTTCCTTCATCACCGTGTCTTCCTTCATCACCATGTCTACCTTCATCACCGTGTCTTCCTTCATCACCGTGTCTACCTTCATCACCGTGTCTTCCTTCATCACCGTGTCTTCCTTCATCACCGTGTCTACCTTCATCACCGTTGTCTACCTTCATCACCGTGTCTACCTTCATCACCGTGTCTACCTTCATCACTGTGTCTACCTTCATCACCGTGTCTACCTTCATCACTGTGTCTACCTTCATCACCGTGTCTACCTTCATCACCGTGTCTTCCTTCATCACTGTGTCTACCTTCATCACCGTGTCTACCTTCATCACCGTGTCTACCTTCATCACCGTGTCTACCTTCATCACCGTGTCTTCCTTCATCACCGTGTCTTCCTTCATTATCTTAATCAGCTCCGTTGCTCTTGCTGCTGTAGTCGCCACCGTTGCTCCATCAGTCACCATGGCCTCAAGTATCTCTCAGCCTCAGTACTGTGACATTGCTGCCTTGCAGGTGAGATAATTGACTTTAATAAACGGACTACATACTACTACTGCACAGTACTACTGCACAGTACTGGGTCTGTCAGCCTAATAATGTGTGTGCTGTTATGCCTGTAAGATCCAGGACCTCTCATGGTTACAGTGATTTAAACCTTTGAAAACCTGTTTTATGCCGCAACTGACTGCTGAGTCCTCAGCTGGTTCTTCACCTGAGTCTGAACACCAGAGGAGAAAAGATACACCCGGTGGGCTCTGCAGTCTACTGAGTTCCCTCTTCCAGCTGAATAATATTCTAGTCAGTTGTCATGTACGTGGAGTGGTGATGGATTATGCAGGTGTTCATGGGATACAGGCAGTCAGCAGGTCATGCAGTGTGGTGCTGGGTGTTCATGAGATACAGGCAGTCAGCAGGTCATGCAGTGTGGTGATAGGTGTTCATGGGATACAGGCAGTCAGCAGGTCATGCAGTGTGGTGGTGAGTGTTCATGGGATACAGGCAGTCAGCAGGTCATGCAGTGTGGTGCTGGGTGTTCATGGGATACAGGCAGTCAGCAGGTCATGCAGTGTGGTGGTGGGTGTTCATGAGATACAGGCAGTCAGCAGGTCATGCAGTGTGGTGCTGGGTGTTCATGAGATACAGGCAGTCAGCAGGTCATGCAGTGTGGTGGTGAGTGTTCATGGGATACAGGCAGTCAGCAGGTCATGCAGTGTGGTGGTGGGTGTTCATGGGATACAGGCAGTCAGCAGGTCATGCAGTGTGGTGGTGGGTGTTCATGAGATACAGGCAGTCAGCAGGTCATGCAGTGTGGTGGTGGGTGTTCATGAGATACAGGCAGTAAGCAGGTCATGCAGTGTGGTGCTGGGTGTTCATGGGATACAGGCAGTCAGCAGGTCATGCAGTGTGGTGGTGGGTGTTCATGAGATACAGGCAGTAAGCAGGTCATGCAGTGTGGTGCTGGGTGTTCATGAGATACAGGCAGTCAGCAGGTCATGCAGTGTGGTGCTGGGTGTTCATGAGATACAGGCAGTCAGCAGGTCATGCAGTGTGGTGCTGGGTGTTCATGGGATACAGGCAGTAAGCAGGTCATGCAGTGTGGTGGTGGGTGTTCATGAGATACAGGCAGTCAGCTGGTCATGCAGTGTGGTGATAGGTGTTCATGGGATACAGGCAGTCAGCAGGTCATGCAGTGTGGTGGTGGGTGTTCATGAGATACAGGCAGTCAGCAGGTCATGCAGTGTGGTGGTGGGTGTTCATGAGATACAGGCAGTCAGCAGGTCATGCAGTGTGGTGGTGGGTGTTCATGAGATACAGGCAGTAAGCAGGTCATGCAGTGTGGTGGTGGGTGTTCATGAGATACAGGCAGTCAGCTGGTCATGCAGTGTGGTGGTGGGTGTTCATGGGATACAGGCAGTCAGCAGGTCATGCAGTGTGGTGATAGGTGTTCATGAGATACAGGCAGTCAGCAGGTCATGCAGTGTGGTGCTGGGTGTTCATGAGATACAGGCAGTAAGCAGGTCATGCAGTGTGGTGGTGGGTGTTCATGAGATACAGGCAGTAAGCAGGTCATGCAGTGTGGTGGTGGGTGTTCATGAGATACAGGCAGTCAGCAGGTCATGCAGTGTGGTGATAGGTGTTCATGGGATACAGGCAGTCAGCAGGTCATGCAGTGTGGTGGTGGGTGTTCATGAGATACAGGCAGTCAGCAGGTCATGCAGTGTGGTGCTTGGTGTTCATGGGATACAGGCAGTCAGCAGGTCATGCAGTGTGGTGCTGGGTGTTCATGAGATACAGGCAGTCAGCTGGTCATGCAGTGTGGTGATAGGTGTTCATGAGATACAGGCAGTCAGCAGGTCATGCAGTGTGGTGGTGGGTGTTCATGGGATACAGGCAGTCAGCAGGTCATGCAGTGTGGTGATAGGTGTTCATGAGATACAGGCAGTAAGCAGGTCATGCAGTGTGGTGGTGGGTGTTCATGAGATACAGGCAGTCAGCAGGTCATGCAGTGTGGTGCTGGGTGTTCATGAGATACAGGCAGTCAGCAGGTCATGCAGTGTGGTGCTGGGTGTTCATGAGATACAGGCAGTCAGCAGGTCATGCAGTGTGGTGCTGGGTGTTCATGAGATACAGGCAGTCAGCAGGTCATGCAGTGTGGTGCTGGGTGTTCATGAGATACAGGCAGTCAGCAGGTCATGCAGTGTGGTGCTGGGTGTTCATGGGATACAGGCAGTCAGCAGGTCATGCAGTGTGGTGGTGGGTGTTCATGAGATACAGGCAGTCAGCAGGTCATGCAGTGTGGTGGTGGGTGTTCATGAGATACAGGCAGTAAGCAGGTCATGCAGTGTGGTGGTGGGTGTTCATGAGATACAGGCAGTCAGCAGGTCATGCAGTGTGGTGGTGGGTGTTCATGAGATACAGGCAGTCAGCAGGTCATGCAGTGTGGTGGTGGGTGTTCATGAGATACAGGCAGTAAGCAGGTCATGCAGTGTGGTGCTGGGTGTTCATGAGATACAGGCAGTCAGCAGGTCATGCAGTGTGGTGATAGGTGTTCATGAGATACAGGCAGTCAGCAGGTCATGCAGTGTGGTGGTGGGTGTTCATGGGATACAGGCAGTAAGCAGGTCATGCAGTGTGGTGGTGGGTGTTCATGGGATACAGGCAGTCAGCAGGTCATGCAGTGTGGTGCTGGGTGTTCATGGGATACAGGCAGTAAGCAGGTCATGCAGTGTGGTGGTGGGTGTTCATGAGATACAGGCAGTCAGCAGGTCATGCAGTGTGGTGGTGGGTGTTCATGAGATACAGGCAGTAAGCAGGTCATGCAGTGTGGTGGTGGGTGTTCATGAGATACAGGCAGTCAGCAGGTCATGCAGTGTGGTGGTGGGTGTTCATGAGATACAGGCAGTCAGCAGGTCATGCAGTGTGGTGCTGGGTGTTCATGAGATACAGGCAGTCAGCAGGTCATGCAGTGTGGTGGTGGGTGTTCATGGGATACAGGCAGTAAGCAGGTCATGCAGTGTGGTGGTGGGTGTTCATGGGATACAGGCAGTAAGCAGGTCATGCAGTGTGGTGGTGGGTGTTCATGGGATACAGGCAGTAAGCAGGTCATGCAGTGTGGTGGTGGGTGTTCATGGGATACAGGCAGTCAGCAGGTCATGCAGTGTGGTGGTGGGTGTTCATGGGATACAGGCAGTCAGCAGGTCATGCAGTGTGGTGGTGGGTGTTCATGAGATACAGGCAGTCAGCAGGTCATGCAGTGTGGTGGTGGGTGTTCATGGGATACAGGCAGTCAGCAGGTCATGCAGTGTGGTGCTGGGTGTTCATGGGATACAGGCAGTAAGCAGGTCATGCAGTGTGGTGGTGGGTGTTCATGAGATACAGGCAGTCAGCAGGTCATGCAGTGTGGTGGTGGGTGTTCATGAGATACAGGCAGTAAGCAGGTCATGCAGTGTGGTGGTGGGTGTTCATGAGATACAGGCAGTCAGCAGGTCATGCAGTGTGGTGGTGGGTGTTCATGAGATACAGGCAGTCAGCAGGTCATGCAGTGTGGTGCTGGGTGTTCATGAGATACAGGCAGTCAGCAGGTCATGCAGTGTGGTGATAGGTGTTCATGAGATACAGGCAGTCAGCAGGTCATGCAGTGTGGTGGTGGGTGTTCATGGGATACAGGCAGTAAGCAGGTCATGCAGTGTGGTGGTGGGTGTTCATGGGATACAGGCAGTAAGCAGGTCATGCAGTGTGGTGGTGGGTGTTCATGGGATACAGGCAGTAAGCAGGTCATGCAGTGTGGTGGTGGGTGTTCATGGGATACAGGCAGTCAGCAGGTCATGCAGTGTGGTGGTGGGTGTTCATGGGATACAGGCAGTCAGCAGGTCATGCAGTGTGGTGGTGGGTGTTCATGAGATACAGGCAGTCAGCAGGTCATGCAGTGTGGTGGTGGGTGTTCATGAGATACAGGCAGTCAGCAGGTCATGCAGTGTGGTGGTGGGTGTTCATGGGATACAGGCAGTCAGCAGGTCATGCAGTGTGGTGGTGGGTGTTCATGAGATACAGGCAGTCAGCAGGTCATGCAGTGTGGTGGTGGGTGTTC
>NW_026611444.1:0-29789 GCF_029633865.1 Lampris incognitus
AAACAAACATAAAACCTGGTCTACCCTGAGCTGCACTCTGTGATGTGGTACCATGTGTTGGTGAAGGTCCACCAGCTTGTTCCGTCACATCTGCTGGTTAGACACAGCTCCTCCACTTCCTCTGTCTCAACACCACCTGCCTTCCTCTTCCTCTTCCTCACATGACTGTATACGACACATGTTCATCTCGTTCAAGGGAGCAGCAGCGTTCATCTCTCCATCCATCTGTCCTTCCTTTGAGGACTCCTCCCATTTATCGTAGTCATCTCTCCATCCATCTGTCCTTCCTTTGAGGACTCCTCCCATTTATCGTTGTCATCTCTCCATCGGCTCATCGTTCTAGCCGTCTGTCCAGCTTTGTAAAAACAGGTTGATTCGATCTTTCTGCTCCTGATGGGCTGTGTTTACCTCTTCACGCCCAATGCTGTTAAACTGCTGGGCAAAGACAACTGGTCTATACAGGGGGGCGGGGCCATGGGGAGCCCCGCCCCCAGGACCCCGCCCATCGCGAATAACGGGTGTGGTGTAATTGTTTTGAGAGTTCGTTGAGTTTAAGGTGACATCATTAACATCTTCTTGCTGCACAGCCAGATTTACACACAGACACACACAGACACACACACACAGACACACACACACACACAGACACACACACACAGACACACACGGCAGCGGCATACAGAAGCATGCACCTACATGCAGAAAGAATTAAGCCTTTAAGGGATCTTGCTGTATAAACTACCTAAAGGATCAGTTCACCACACACACACACACACACACACACACACACACACACACTGTACAACGACCACCCGCTGTTGTCTCGGTAGCAACACAGTGGTGTCTCCATAGCAACACAGTGATCAGGCTGTGATGTCTTATTGAGTTCTGTTAAATCCACGTCAGTCACGAAGGACAGATGGAGGTGATGGAGAAGAGACAGACAGAAGGAGGTGTAACGTGGTATCAGGAGGGCGGTCCCGTTGTGTTATGTTGTGACGACTTCCTGGTCTCCTGGATGAGCTGTCGTAACTCGGGTCGTTCCTGTTCTGCTCATCCTTTCACTGAGCTGTGAGACATCCCAGTGGACGCCGCGGAAGCCAGCCAGCAGCATTCACCATGCTGACACCTGATCCGTCCATCATGTCGACCCCTCCCTCAATTCATGCTACTGGAACCACACACGCACACACACACGCACACACACACACACGCACGCACACACGCACACACACAGGCATACAACCTGAGAGCGCTTAAAAAGGAATTCAGGGCGTCCGGGTGGTGTAGCGGTCTATTCCGCTGCCTACCAACACAGGGATCGCCGGTTCGAATCCCCGTGTTACCTCCGGTTTGGTCGGGCGTCCCTACAGACACAATCGGCCGTGTCTGCGGGTGTGGGGAGCCGGATGTGGGTATGTGGCCTGGTCGCTGCACTAGCGCCTCCTCTGGTCGGTCGGGGCGCCTGTTCAGGGGGGAGGGGGAACTGGAGGGAATAGCGTGATCCTCCCACGCGCTACGTCCCCCTGGTGAAACTCGTCACTGTCAGGTGAAAAGAAGTGGCTGGTGACTCCACATGTATGGGAGGAGGCACGTGGTAGTCTGCAGCCCTCCTGGATCAGCAGAGGGGGTGGAGCAGCGACCGGGACGGCTTGGGAGAGTGGGGTAATTGGCCGGATACAATTGGGGAGAAAAAGGGGGGAAAATCCACAAAAAAAATTTTTTTAGATAAGAAGTAAATGTTCATCATACTAATCAATTAAAGTAAATTACATTAACGTTTAGAATATCATTAACCTCCTGTTTTATGGCTTTCTTTCTGTTTCATGGTCAGGGCAGCGCCAAGGAAATGACTTCCGGGTGAACTTTGACCTTCCCGCCTGTCTCTGCCTTGTAGTAGTGGTAATGGAGGTGTAGGTCTCTCTGGATATGAGCGTTTTAGATTTAAATGTAGGTTTGTGGCAGCATGAGGAAAAACACAGCAGACGAACTTTATTCCTCAGCTCCAAAACCAAACTGCAATAGGAACTACCCTGCACCAGAGAGCCCGGGAACGTAAACCACGCCCCCCACTGAAACCACGCCCCCATTGTAAACCACGCCCCCTGCTGGGTGAGAGGCGCAGCCCCTTGTGTCCGCCACAGGTTGAGATTTAAGATGCTCTTGCATGAGCCAACCTAAAACACAACTCCCATCATGCCCAGCTGGTCCCTGCGGGGTTCCGGTGGTTTCCTGTAATCCGGTTCAGACCTGAGCCGTCCTGTCTGTCTAACCAAGTCATCACGTAAATAACCCAGTGTATGTTTCAGCTCTACAGAAGAGACGGCCCCGTCGAACAGTCGTTTTCGTTGCTTTTATTACGCATGTGACCTGTTTTAAGCTTCCTGTTTTGACCGGAGGGGCTTTTATTTTGAAAGCTGCTCGCTGACCCTTACCTAGTTCCTACCGCGAGCGCGAGAAAAGCGCGAACGGCGAAACGGAAGCGCGGAACGTTTAGCGTATTAATGTCTTAGCGCTTCCCGAAGGGGCACAAAGTTAGTATTCGTTGTAATACTGTAATATTAATATACGGCTTGTGTCTTAAAGTAGTTTTGAACTAGAAGAACTCGTTCCTACCGTTTGTCTGGCGAGTTAGCGTTAGCTTAATGTGAGCTAGCGAGGCGATGCTAACGCTCGCTAGCATATTTGTTGTCGTTGTCGCTCTTACGTTGGTTCTGGGATTTCCAACACATCTGAAATCATCAGCTCAAGCGCCGCGCCGTCTTTCGGGGGAGGGGGATGCGACATACCACGACTTACATCATTTATTCATTTATTTTTATTTTCCTCCCGAGTTGTACGTGGCCAATCACCTCGCTCTCCGAGCCGTCCCGGTCGCTGCTCCGCCCCCTCTGCTGATCCCGGGGTCGGGGAGGGCTGCAGACTACCACCCGCCTCCTCCCATACATGTGGAGTCACCAGCCGCTTCTTTTCACCTGACACTGAGGAGTTTCACCAGGGGGACGTAGCGCGTGGGAGGATCAAGCTATTACCCCCAATTCCCCTTCCCCCCTGAACAGGCGCCCCGACCGACCAGAGGAGGCGCTAGTGTAGCGACTAGGACACATACCCACATCCGGCTTCCCACCCACAGACACGGCCAATTGTGTCTGTAGGGACGCCTGACCAAGCTGGAGGTAACACGGGGGTTCAAACCGGAGATCCCTGTGTTGATAGGCAACAGAATAGACTACTACACCACCCGGACGTATGACTTGCATTTAAGTCATGTCGAGTGTTGTGGTAGCCAGTCAGTTAGTTGGTGTTCACAAGAAAACGAGCAGACAGCAGTTCATCTTACAGTAATGTCACTTCCTGGCAGGAAGTGTTGCTTCGGTTAAACATGACAGGAATTCAAGTGTTCATCATCTGATGTCCTGATCCCATTAGTTTATACCTGATATGTATCCCATACAACACACACACACGGGGAAATTGCTTTTGTGTAGTAAATAATACATAACACCACAACAATTTATTTCTATCAGGAAAATGATACGTGTGTGTGTGTGTGTGTGTGTGTGCGTCTGTCTGTCTGTTTGTCTGTCTATGGTGAAGTGATTGACTATAAGTGTGATCATCAGACATTTGATGTTGTGTTTCTCCTCAGATCTGCTCCCCCTTGACCTTCTCTCCAGGGTCCTCCCTCGCCCTGGAGAGGCTCCTCCCAGCCAGGTGAGAGCAGGATGGATGGAGGATTGAAAGAAGGATGCATGATAGATGGACGGATGGATGAAAGAGGGACGGATTAACGAATTCCTCATGAAGTCTTGTATATTTTCTGCTCACTGTTGTGACCTGGCAGGTTCGGATGGTGCAGTCTGCAGGATCCCGTGGAGTACGTCTAACCGGTGCCATGGCAACCAGGCTGAGTTTCCCTGCCTCCCAAATATTCACCAACTGTGACTTCTTCCCCGGTGAATTCTCATTGGTCACCACAGTCAAGATTCCAAGACTCATCCAGAAGGTGAGAGAGACGGAGGGAGAGAATTTTTGAATTTAAAACCAGTCTTTATTTAACATACTCTTTTAAACAAGTTTGACAACAACAACAAATTTAACAAAATTAATTTTTTTAAAAAGACGACATCTTTTTAGCAATATGAACAATATGAACAAAGAAAAAAAACTTCCATCATTGAACCAAGTTTGATTCAAAAAGTCTTCCATTATCAAAAATTACAAAACAAATTCATTCAAAGATGGAAAAAAAACCTCAGATATTCAGAACCAAAGAATTTTCTCTGACTGAACACAGCACATCCTTCACGCCCCAAGTGTTTACAAAAACAGCCCAGTCAGTATCAGAACCACGTCTTTTGACCCCTCACCCCTCACACAGTTTTTCCTTGTTTTCCAAATAGCTAATTTGGCCAGTCCTGAAATGAAAGTCATTAATGTGTGTACAGATGTTTTCTTTGCAGTGTAGTGTGGACCATAGATAAAAAGACAAAAAGAAAATCTTTCTCCTGAGCCCTGAAACCATGTCTGTAGTAGGCTGAATAGTCTGACCAGTCTGGATCCCTGGATAAAACAGATGGCATGTTGTGTCTGTCCGTAAGCAGAAAGGACAGCCGTCCCCTGTGCCAGGATTGAGGTGCACCAGATACCTAGTTGTAGCTATGGCCCCATGTACAATCCTCCACTGGAGGTCACTTGCCCGTTTGTTAATGGGAGGTTTTTGTACGGGGACTGCCAACAGCCCCCCCAGGGATGATCCCACCCCAAAAAACCCAGTCCACCTCGACACCTTCACCTCTGCCAAGGAGTGTAAGTTTCTTCACACTGATATAATAGGCTGGATTTTCTTTCCCTAGAGTCTCAAAGTCTCCCACCTCTAGGTTCTTAAGAGACAGCAGGATGTCCTCCTTATCTTGCCACTGTCCCACAGCAGGAGAAACAGCCAGGGAAGGAAAGGCATACTCATACTCATCATCCCATTGGTCAGATAGAGTACAATCTTCAGCAAACGCTCTGAGGGCTTTTGGCAAGGAAGCACAGACCTCCTCCACCAGCCTGAGCAGCAGTCTATTGGACCTGATGTTGAGCAGTCCAGCTAGATGGGTTATGGATGTCTTCATGAGATGACACAGCTTAACACAGCCAGCCTCTCTCAATCTGGATCTCAGGCTAACAGAAGGTAAAACCTGAGAGGTGATGAAACTGTTGCCAAACAAGGGCTCCTCAAAGAACCACATCCCTGGTGTCATCACAGCTTCCCGACGGAACGTTAAAACCTGCCACGCCTGTAAGACAGACTGGTAAAAAGGTGTCAGACCAGTTAAATCGATGGACTGGGGCTGAAGCAGGGACAAGTGTTTGTCGTAGCCTAGGCATCCAGCCCTCCTTAGCAGCAAACAGGCAGTATCTGTCCATGGCAGGCCAAAGCTGTAAAGCAGTCTCTGAGCTATCTGCAGTCTGAAGGCTGTGATCCGTTATTCGATGTCTACTAGGCCCTGTCCTCCCTCCTGTACCAGTAGGTACAGTATTGCTGAATTCAGCCAGTGCTGCCCTGACCAGAAGAAATCCACAATTGCCTTCAGAATTCCTTCAATCAGGCCCCTTGGTGGAGGTAAGACTAGCAGTTTGTGCTGAAGGGTCGAGGCAACCAAGTTATTGATGATCAGGACCCTTCCCCTATAGGAAAGCTGAGGTAGCAGCCATTTCCATTTAGACAGTCTGGCACACACTCTGTCCATAGCACCCTCCCAGTTCTTCCTCTGAAACTCCTCTGTTCCCAGAAAAACACCCCAAATTTTCATGCTCTGTCTTCCCCATCTGAGGTTTCCTGGTAACTTTGGCTTGTCCTTGTCTGCTCATTACCCAACCTGCAAAGCTTCACTTTTTCCCCAGTTCGTTTGCTGAAGATGCCCTTTCATACATATCTAAACTATTACCTAGGAACCCCACATCTCTGGTTTCTGACAAACACAGTAATGTCATCAGCATAAGCTGACACCACCAGCGAGGGGAACTGAGGCAACCCTGGGAGCATAAGTCCCGACTGTCTGGATCTTAATTTATTCAGAAGAGGCTCAACAGCTAAAGAGTATAACTCTCCAGAGGTAGGACATCCCTGTCTAATGCCTCTCTGAACCTGTACTGGACAGCTCAATCCACCGCCCACTTTCACCAAACATAAAGCTTCCTTGTACAATTAACCCCGTAGTGACACAAAACCGTTTCCAACACCAAACGCTCTTAAAGTGGAAAGAAGAAAACCATGGTCAACCCTATCAAACGCTTTCTCCTGATCTAATGATATAATTCCAACATCAAAATTGTACAGTTTGCAAACGTCAAATAAATCTCTCATGAGGAAAATATTGTCCACAGTGGGTCTGTCTGGTACACAGTATGACTGGTCTCTGTGGATTATTAATTCCAGAATGTTTTTAAGTCTATTAGCAAGCACTTTTGACAGAAGTTTGTATAAACAGAGAGAGAGAGAGAGAGAGAGAGAGAGAGAGCTGGAACAGCCTGCAGCCCCAGGTCTCCCCCTGTATGACATGGAAGTAAAATTTTTGCTTTATGCAGACGATCTAGTTTTGTTGTCACCAACCGCAGATGGGCTGCAACAACTGCTAGACCTGCTTGAGGACTACTGCCAGCACTGGGCCCTGGCAATAAATCCAAAAAAGACAAAAGTAATCCTCTTCCAGAAGAAGCCCAGATATCAGGAAAATAGATACCAATTGACTCTAGGTAGCATCACCTAAGAGCATACGATGCAGTATACTTACCTTGGTCTAATTATTACAGCATCGGGGAGTTTCGGTAGGGCAATGAATAACCTAAAACAAAAAGCTCGCAGAGCTCTATATGCAATTAAAAATAAATTCTTTAACATTGATATACCAATCTCCATCTGGTGCAAACTGTTTGATAGTGTAATTCTGCCCATTGCGCTATATGGAAGTGAGGTATGGGGTCCACTCAGTCTTTCCAGCTACACTAGATGGGACAAGCATCCAGCAGAAACCCTACATGCTGAATTCTGCAGAATGATTCTGAAAATACAAAGGAAAACACCAAACAACGCATGTAGGGCGGAATTAGGCCGGTTTCCATTATTGATAAATGTACAAAAAACATCTCCAAATTTCTGGATGCACTTAAATACAAGCCCAACAAATACGTTGCACTTTAAAGCTCTGAAAACCCAAGAACTGAACCCCGAAAAGGGTCCCCTGAAGCAGCTGGCTCTGAGACTCACTAACCCTTTAACAAATACTAAGACCAACCAACCTCAGGCCAGCACTGTATTCCAAACAAACATGAGGATAAATCAGCTATAAAACAAACCAACAAGAGGATAAATCAGGCTGTAAAACAAATCAAGATGAGGATAAATCAGGTATAAAACAAAGCAAGAACAATTATCTGAAACACTGGAACGCTGAAGTCAAAACTCAAAACAAACTAGAAGTCTATCGGGCCCTAAAAACAAACTATGATTTGGAAGAATACCTCTTAACTGTCAGAGACAGGAAGCAGCGACAGATCCTCACCAAATACAGGCTCAGTGACCACAGTCTCGCCATTGAAAAGGGGAGACACAAAAAGACGTGGTTGCCGAAAGAGCAATGAACATGTGGTCAGTGCATGACAGATGAGGTGAAGACAGAGGGGCACTTCCTCCTTAAATGTGACAAATTTGAAAAACAGCGCCGGGCTCTTGTCCAGGAGCTGGAACATGTGATCCCAGAGTACCAGGAAATGGACGACGCAGGTAAGCTGCGGGTGGTCCTGGGAGGGGGGCAGCGGCGAGCATTGCAGCAAGATTTATATTATCTTGCCACCACCTGAGAGACAGTGGGTGACGGCACCTATTGCTACTGTTGCTGTTCGATATCATAATCATTGTTGTTGTTGCTGTTATTATTATAATCATTGTTGTATTGTGTTGTTGTTGTTTTACATGCTTTGGCAATATGTACACAAACGTATGTCATGCCAATAAAGCACACGTTGAACTGAATTGAATTGAATTGAATTGAGAGAGAGAGACAGAGAGTGAGTGAGATTTTAACAATACTGTAATAAAAGTTACAAAAAAGTTACAAAACAATAATAAGCAGGATAAAAACCAACATGGTCAGAGACTGAGCAAGAGAGACAGAGAGAGAGAGAGAGAGAGACAGACAGACAGACAGACAGACAGACAGACAGACAGACAGAGAGAATGTGAGAGAGAGAGAGCGAGAGAGAGAGAGAGAGAGAGAGAGAGAGAGAGAGAGAGAGAGCGAGAGAGAGAGAGAGAGAGAGAGAGAGAGAGAGAGAGAGAGCGAGCGAGAGAGAGAGAGAGAGAGAGAGAGAGAGAGAGAGAGAGAAAAAATAAAGAAACAAAGAGAAGTTTGAGCTTCAGTTGAAGTTAAACAGTAGTTTGTGTCGGTCAGTCAGCTGGACGTGAACAGAATGTTTAGAAGGAGAAAAAACACGACATGTCAGGATGTTAACTGTTTTATTTATTAATTATTTGTTTGACTGTTCATGTTCCTGCCCTGTTGGTCGCACACACTGTCAAACACACCACAATGTGGCGTTATAATAACTTCATAACGCTGTGAGGGGGGGCTTCACCCTGCTGCTACTTTGATGGGCTGTTTGGATCTATTGTTAATCCATCAGTCAGTCAAACTACATGTACATGTAGTCTCTTTTTTACACAAACATATAAAGTAATGCAATTCACACTAAAACAGTCAAAATACACAGAACATATAAAGAATAACATGGAATAAAAGCCTCAGAAAATCAGGATGTGTGTAGGTGGAGTGTGTAAACCCTGGATCATCGACATACTATTTACTACATGTTTACTACATGTTTACTACACATTCACGCCTCCATGCTGCAGCTGTGGGCCTTTCATGATGTTTCTCTTGTTTGCTTCCAGAGGAATGAGTACATCTTCACCTTGGTGGAAGACAAACCTAGCAGGCTGTTGTTAGGGTTACGTGTCTCCCAGGCCAGTCTTCACTTCCTGGTTACAGTGCCAACTCCAAGGGGGAGGAGGAAGATTAGCTTTAGGGATGTTCATCTGGCGGATGACCACTGGCACACCATTATCCTGGCGGTGACCGGAAGATACGCAACCCTCACCATTGACTGTGGAATTCCTCTGGAAGTGTAAGTCCTATTCTATTCTATTCTATTCTATTCTATTCTATTCTATTCTATTCTATTCTATTCTGGTCTGGTCTGGTCTGGTCTGTTCTCTCCATTGACGAATCTGTTGACTGTGTTCTAGGGTCATGGACCAGGCCTTTTCCAGGACTTTGAGCACCAGAGACTCCAGCTTCTACATTGGAAGCAGGAGAAGATGGAAAGGACTATACTCTGTGAGTTCTCAGCTCTGGTTGGAGTTCAAATGATAGGACTTTGTAGCCAACTGGAGAAAATAAATAGCGCGCACACACACATGCACACGCACAACAGCACTCCTGACTCTTTCATTTTGACAGTAAAAGTAAAACAGGATCTTCAGGATGGTTGCTTTATAAATCTGTGTATTGTTCACTTCCTAGGGTTTGCTCCGCCAGCTGGTTTTACTTCCTGGTTCTGATGCCGTGCCCAGACTGTGTCCGTCCTCTGAGCCCCAGTTGGCTGCTCTGTCTCTTCCACAGGTTGTGATCTCTCTCCCCCTGCAGCCTGCCGGCACTCGGCCACAGCTGCCTTACGGTGAGTCTGCTCAGAGGAACACATTCAGACACAATAGAGGAGAAGGGTCTGTCTGCAAACTGCAGTACTACTACAAGACACCTTCTCGCCCATCACTTGCCCTTACCTTAACCTCCCAGCTTTGACCTCAATGGGGGCATGTCTTATACTGTAGGGATGTGTCTTGAATTTTATGTCCTGTCTTGCAGTCTGCAGACAAATAATAATAGAGACATGAAGGTTAAAGGAGAGACCAGGAGAGAAAATGATAGAAACAACCTCTGCCAACATGCTGCTGAGCAAAGTACTAAACTGGAACTGAGCCAGTGAAATATCTCAGTGACCAACAGTAGAAGACTGTGGTTGTACTTGGCTAGCTGAATTAACAAGTTCTCATGTGCATAAAAGGCACAGTAAAAGCTGAAATTCGCGGTTTTTCCACCTAATAAATGGTTTGTTTTAGGACCTGATAGGATCTTGCCAAAGGATTTTACATTCAGGGAATACTTAAAGGTGAAATCTGATTTTTCTCTCTTAATACTTATTGTCTCCATGTGTGATGGAGTCAGGCTCCGTAACACCACCTGTCATCTTCACCATGGTTGGAGACACTCTCCAGTCTCTGTGTACCGCTGTTGAGATGTTTTGACCGGGTAGGATGAACACTGGTGCAGCAGCAAACACATACATGTTGGACAAAAGACTGAGACGCGATACTGATGTATCCATGACAACCAGTATGACTGTACAACAGTGTTCCCATATAGTGTGATGTAGTTTGTAATACATAAGACTGTCTGTGTTAGCTTTGTTCCCAGGATCCATTTTTACAAGGGTGGAACCGTTTACTGCTGAACTGACGGCACACCAGCCACTATGGCTGCTAAACCCGGTTTGTAGTCCTGCTCCACCCGGTTTGTAGTCCTGCTACACCTGGGTTGTAGTCCTGCTACACCTGGTTTGTAGTCCCAGAAAAACAGGTCTGTTTCTCTCTGCCTCCTACATCCACTACATCACAACAGAGATGGAGGAAAGTCGTAGATTGCAGGTTCAGGGTGCTATGTATATTTTAACTTTGTTGGCGTATAATACGACTCATAAACACCAAAAAGTCACTCATGAACTCTACTATGACCAGTAAATATAAGACTAGTAAATCTCATAATAAGATGAGTAAATAGAGACCCAAAGACACTCACAGTCCCCGTGGAACTCTACAGCCATCACATCCAGTTGGTTTCTACTGAAGGAGTCTGAACACGACACACTGACTGTTACAGTTAGTTTGTCTGGCTTGGTTTGTTGTTGTTATTCATATGTCTGAAAGACAGAGGGCAGCACTTAGGCAGAAGGTACATGTCGGTCCTTTAACCAGCCAGACAGACCTGGATTGTAAAGCTAATGATATGGCCCCTGGTTTCTTATGAGTCACACATTAATCTGGTGTTGTGTGTCAACACATGGAAATTCACTTTGTAACTGCAGTATTAAATGTGAATCTCACTGGGATTCAGACCACTGGTGTCTCCTTCTCATCTCTCCTCCCGTCTGGATGAGTAAAACACGTCATCCTGTCCTGCAAGCGGCACAGTGGTGCAGTGGTTAGCGCGGTCGCCTCACAGCAAGTCCTGGGTTCGAGCCCCAGGGTAGTCCAACCTTGGGGGTCGTCCCGGGTCGTCCTCTGTGTGGAGTTTGCATGTTCGCCCCGTGTCTGCGTGGGTTTCCTCCGGGGGCTCCGGTTTCCCCCCACAGTCCAAAGACATGTAGGTCAGGTGACCCAAAGACATGTAGGTCAGGTGAATCAAAGACATGTAGGTCAGGTGACCCAAAGACATGTAGGTCAGGTGAATCAAAGACATGTAGGTCAGGTGACTCAAAGACATGTAGGTCAGGTGAATCAAAGACATGTAGGTCAGGTGACCCAAAGACATGTAGGTCAGGTGAATCAAAGACATGTAGGTCAGGTGACCCAAAGACATGTAGGTCAGGTGAATCAAAGACATGTAGGTCAGGTGACTCAAAGACATGTAGGTCAGGTGAATCAAAGACATGTAGGTCAGGTGACCCAAAGACATGTAGGTCAGGTGAATCAAAGACATGTAGGTCAGGTGACTCAGCCGTACTAAATTGTCCCTAGGTGTGAATTTGTGTGTGTGTGTGTGTGTGTGTGTGTGTGTGTGTGTGTGTGTAAGGAGGCCCTGTGTGATGGCCTGGCGGCATGTCCAGGGTGTCTCCCCGCCTGCCGCCCAATGACTGCAGGGAGCTGTGTTATGTGGCAGAACAGATGAAGAGCTGTGTTATGTGGCAGAACAGATGAAGAGCTGTGTTATGTGGCAGAACAGATGAAGAGCTGTGTTATGTGGCAGAACAGACGAAGAGCTGTGTTATGTGGCAGAACAGACGAAGAGCTGTGTTATGTGGCAGAACAGATGAAGAGCTGTGTTATGTGGCAGAACAGAAGAGCTGTGTTAGTGGCAGAACAGACGAGCTGTGTTATGTGGCAGAACAGACGAAGAGCTGTGTTATGTGGCAGAACAGACGAAGAGCTGTGTTATGTGGCAGAACAGATGAAGAGCTGTGTTATGTGGCAGAACAGATGAAGAGCTGTGTTATGTGGCAGAACAGATGAAGAGCTGTGTTATGTGGCAGAACAGATGAAGAGCTGTGTTATGTGGCAGAACAGACGACGAGCTGTGTTATGTGGCAGAACAGATGAAGAGCTGTGTTATGTGGCAGAACAGAAGAGCTGTGTTAGTGGCAGAACAGACGAGCTGTGTTATGTGGCAGAACAGACGAAGAGCTGTGTTATGTGGCAGAACAGACGAAGAGCTGTGTTATGTGGCAGAACAGACGACGAGCTGTGTTATGTGGCAGAACAGACGAGCTGTGTTACGTGGCAGAACAGACGAAGAGCTGTGTTATGTGGCAGAACAGACGAGCTGTGTTACGTGGCAGAACAGACGAAGAGCTGTGTTATGTGGCAGAACAGACGAGCTGTGTTACGTGGCAGAACAGACGAAGAGCTGTGTTACGTGGCAGAACAGATGAAGAGCTGTGTTATGTGGCAGAACAGACGAGCTGTGTTAGGTGGCAGAACAGACGAAGAGCTGTGTTATGTGGCAGAACAGACGAAGAGCTGTGTTATGTGGCAGAACAGACGAGCTGTGTTACGTGGCAGAACAGACGAAGAGCTGTGTTACGTGGCAGAACAGATGAAGAGCTGTGTTATGTGGCAGAACAGACGAGCTGTGTTACGTGGCAGAACAGACGAAGAGCTGTGTTATGTGGCAGAACAGACGAAGAGCTGTGTTATGTGGCAGAACAGACGACGAGCTGTGTTATGTGGCAGAACAGACGAAGAGCTGTGTTATGTGGCAGAACAGACGAAGAGCTGTGTTATGTGGCAGAACAGACGAAGAGCTGTGTTATGTGGCAGAACAGACGAAGAGCTGTGTTACGTGGCAGAACAGACGAAGAGCTGTGTTATGTGGCAGAACAGATGAAGAGCTGTGTTATGTGGCAGAACAGACGACGAGCTGTGTTATGTGGCAGAACAGACAAAGAGCTGTGTTATATGGCAGAACAGACGAAGAGCTGTGTTATGTGGCAGAACAGACGAAGAGCTGTGTTATGTGGCAGAACAGATGAAGAGCTGTGTTATGTGGCAGAACAGAAGAGCTGTGTTATGTGGCAGAACAGACGACGAGCTGTGTTATGTGGCAGAACAGAAGAGCTGTGTTATGTGGCAGAACAGATGAAGAGCTGTGTTATGTGGCAGAACAGATGAAGAGCTGTGTTATGTGGCAGAACAGATGAAGAGCTGTGTTATGTGGCAGAACAGAAGAGCTGTGTTATGTGGCAGAACAGATGAAGAGCTGTGTTAGTGGCAGAACAGACGACGAGCTGTGTTATGTGGCAGAACAGAAGAGCTGTGTTAGTGGCAGAACAGACGACGAGCTATGTTACGTGGCAGAACAGACAATGAGCTGTGTTATGTGGCAGAACAGACGAAGAGCTGTGTTATGTGGCAGAACAGACGAAGAGCTGTGTTAGTGGCAGAACAGATGAAGAGCTGTGTGTTAACATGTTATCTCTATGCATCCCTATTTAGTTAATGGAATGGAGGACAGCTCCCCTTCTGGTCAGGTTATGCATGTGCAGGGTATTGCCCCTTCTAGGTGGGAGTCTCTTGTCATGCGCAGTTGTAATGGTGCTCATGCTGAGAGCACGTTGCTGGTCGCTTGGGATCGTGAAGAAATGGAGTGAATAAAGTCGGTTTCACTGAAGATAAACGTCGTGTTTATTCAGAACAAGCTTAGTAGTCAACATTGGTAGCAGTCGATGGTTAGCAGAAAATGGCTTCTGCTAGCTACAAAGTTCCACCGAAGTTCGATGAGTCCCGACCGTACGAGAGTTGGAAAAATGAAGTTGCTGTGTGGAAGCTCGTTACTGAGCTGGATAAGAAGAAACAGGCCCTTGCTGTCGTCCTGGGGCTTGAAGGAAGGGCAAGGGATATCGCCATGGAAATACCCGCTGCAGACTTGAATACAGATGGGGGTATGGACGTTTTAATTGCAAAACTAGATGGAATGTTTCTCAAAGAAGAGAGGGACCGCGCTTACGATGCTTATTCGTATTTTGACTGTATCAAGAAGGACAGTTCTGTGTCCATGGCGGACTATGTGATTGACTTTGAGCAGCGATACAATAGAATGAAAAAGTATGATATGACTCTTCCCGATGCCGTATTGGCTTTTAAACTTTTGGATACGGCTTGTCTAGACGAGAGGAGTAGGCAAATGGCGCTGACAGCGTGTACGGATCTAACGTTTGCGGCAATGAAGTCCGCGCTCAGGAGGATTTTTGGAGGGAAAATACAAGTCGACGCGACTAATGGCATACAAGTAAAAGATGAAGTGTTCTACACAGAGCAGCGCTCGCGAGGAAGATTTAAACGAACAAGTAACGTTGTGCAGCAAGCTGGACAAGAGTCACAGACAACACAGGTTGGACAACAAAAGCCACCGTTACAAGGTACTAACCCACTGGATAGGTTCGGTAGGCGATCAAAATGTGCTGTATGTCAGAGCACGTTCCATTGGGCCAAGGACTGTCCCCACAAGAATAGCGAGCAAGTAAAGCTAACTGAAGAGCCAGCAAAAGTAGAGGACACATTGCTTACCAAAGCCTCGCTGTCTGAATCAGCATCAGAGATCTTTCTGACTGAGTCGTTAGGGACAGCTATCATTGATACTGCATGTACCCGCACAGTATGCGGAGAAAAGTGGTTGGAAAATTTTGTCGCAGACCTCAGTCAAAGCCAAGTGAACCAGATAGCGCAGAGTGAAATTCCAAGCAGCAGACCATTTCGCTTTGGAGATGGGAATATAGTACATTCCTCCAAAATACTGAAACTGCCTGCAAAAATAGGACATACAAAATGTCAAGTGGAAACTGAAGTAGTTAAAACTGATATCCCACTGCTTCTGAGTAAGACTTCACTGAAAAGGGCAGGGACCATTTTGGATATGGAGAATGATAGTGCTGTGATGTTTAATCAAAATATCCCTCTTGAATTAACCAGCTCGGGACACTATTGTATAGATATCAGAGACAAGAGCACAGAAACAAAGCCAATAGAAACTGAAGCACTGACGGCTCCAGAGAACAGCCTGAATGAAGATGAGGTCCTCACAGTCACAGAAAATATGACCGCAAATGAGAAACACAAAGTTCTTCTGAAATTGCATAAACAGTTCGGTCACGCCTCCGCCGAGAGGCTACAGCGGCTCATCCATAGCTCTGGAAATAAAGACACAGAGTGTGACACGATTTTGCAGCACATAGTACAGGACTGTGACATTTGCCAGAGATACAGCAAGACGAAGCCAAAGCCTGCTGTGGGCTTGCCTCTTGCTTCAACATTTAATGAAACGGTGGCAGTAGATTTGCATGAGTTGGAACCAGGGGTATGGTACCTCCACATCATTGATCAATTCACAAGGTTCAGCGCAGGAAGCATTGTAAAAACCAAGAAGTCCTCAGAGATCGTCAAGTCATTTCTTCATACATGGATAGGAATCCACAGCGCCCCCCAGAGGCTCTACAGCGATAACGGAGGAGAATTCAATAATGCAGAGTTCCGTGATATGGCTGAGAACTTTAACATTGAGACGAAAACAACAGCGGGATACAGTCCCTGGAGCAACGGACTACTGGAGAGGCATAATCAGACCCTCACCGACATCATTCTGAAGGTCAGGCGAGAAAGTGGCTGTGACTGGGAAACGGCCCTGGACTGGGCTCTTATGGCTAAGAACAGTATGCATAATGTGCACGGCTACAGTCCACGTCAACTTGTGTATGGTTTGAATCCTAACCTTCCTTCTGTACTGGTTGATAAACCACCCGCACTAGAGGGTACTACTATGAGTGCTAGAGTAGGAGAGCACATTTCGGCCCTACATGCTGCTAGAAAAGCATTCACTGAAGCAGAGTGCTCAGAAAGGATAAGACGAGCACTACGTAAACAGCTCAGAGCTACAGATGAAAAATATGACATGGGTGACAAAGTGTATTACAAACGAGCTGAATGTAATGAGTGGAAAGGACCAGGAATTGTTATTGGTCAGGATGGAGCTGTTGTTTTTGTAAGGCATGGTGGAATCTTAGTGCGAGTACATCACTCTAGACTTTCCAAGGTGAACACAAGGGTTAACGAAGAACAAATGGTACAAAATGAAAATGATGCTGAAACGGTAAATGATGAACAAGACACAGAAACAGGAAATGATGAACAAGGTATAAACAATGTAGCTGATGATTTAGCCAGTGAACAAAATAGAGAGAATGAGTTACCTGAAAGTAATGTTGCACAAACTGAAATGGCCCATAAGCCTAATGCACATGATAATCCTGTCCCCTCTGCAGGTATGAGTTTAAAAACAGGACAGACTGTAACATATATGAACAGAGGTGACAATACTCTACTTAGAGCAAGAGTCTTGGGGAGAGCAGGCAAAGCTACAGGGAAATATAAAACATGGTATAACATGCAACATCTAGAGAATAATGGAAGTGATGGGCAAAAGGTATCAGTTGATATCTCAGAAGTTGATAATCTTCACATAGAAACAGACAGAGAAGCTGATGTACTTATAACGAAAGACATCTCATTTGATGCAGCTAAACAGGAAGAAATAAAGAACTGGCACAATAATAATGTCTTCGAGGTAGTTAAAGATGCAGGTCAGAAATGTATCTCTACTAGATGGGTTTGTAGTCTTAAAGAAACACCTAAGGGTATTGTGCCTAAAGCACGACTGGTTGCCAGAGGTTTTGAAGAGATAAATATTCAAGAGCTACAAAAGGATTCCCCTACATGTGCTACTGATTCACTTAGACTTATGTTATCAGTGATATGTCAAAACCAGTGGGAAGTGCATTCTATGGACATCAAATCGGCATTTTTACAGGGTATGGAGCTATCCAGGGATATTTATATCCGCCCCCCTACTCAAGCAGGCTGTGAACATGTTGTATGGAAACTTAAGAAATGTGTTTATGGACTTGCAGACGCATCACTATATTGGTACAACAAAGTGAAGGAAATCATGCAGACTACTGGTGGTAGAGTGTCTCAGGTGGATCCAGCAATATTTTATTGGTTGGATGAGCAATGTAAGGTCACTGGGGTGCTTGCATGTCATGTAGATGATTTTCTCTGGGCAGGCACATCAAACTTTTCATCAAACGTAATCCCGCAACTAAAATCTGTGTTTAAGGTTGGTCGTGAGGAGCATGAAAAGTTTTCTTATGTAGGAATGGATTTTGTAACGGTAAACGGTGAGGTACAGGTACACCAACAAAGTTACATTGACAATCTGCAGCCTATACCCATTCAAGCAGGTCGGGCCACACAGAGAAGTGAGCCCCTTAATGACACTGAAAGAGAGCAGCTACGGTCAAAAATAGGACAAATCCTATGGGTTGCTAAACAAACAAGACCTGATGTTATGTTTGACTCGTGTTGTTTGGCTTCTAATATAAAAGGGGCAACAGTACAATCTATTCATGAGGCTAATAAGGTTATCCGTAAGCTTAAATCTGAAAAGGTAACACTCAGATTCCAACATCTGGGAAACACTGATGCTTTGAACTTGATAGTATTCAGTGATGCTTCGTTTGGGAACCTCCCTGATGGAGGTACACAGGGAGGTACTTTGATAACACTTATGGGAGAAAGAGGGAAGTTTTCCCCACTCAGCTGGCACTCTAAGAAAATCAGACGTGTGGTTCGCAGTACACTCGCAGGGGAAACTCTTGCTATGTCAGATGGAGTAGACAATGCAATGTTTCTGGCCACACTATTTTCTGAACTAACTACTGGCAATGCTGAACTGAATGCTCCCTCCGTGCTCTGTGTGACTGATAACCACTCTCTGTATGATGCTCTCAAGTCTACAAAGCAAGTCACAGAGAAAAGACTTAGGCTGGAAATCAGTAGCATTAAAGAACTCATACAAAGCAAGAAGATCAAGGAGGTGCGTTGGTCAGACACGAAAACTCAACTCGCTGACTGTCTCACAAAGAAAGGAGCATCGGCTCTTGTGCTCTTAAAGGCACTCTGTGAAGGACAATGGGACCTGGGTTAAAAGGGTGTTGGATGGACAAATGATTTTGTTCTCAAATGTTTCCATGACATGTTGATTTCTCTGGAAATGCATGTTCCATAATTCACGCTGTGAATTTCATTTTTTGTTTTCTGTTTATTTCTTTAAAAAAAAGAGAATGAGATTGTTAACATGTTATCTCTATGCATCCCTATTTAGTTAATGGAATGGAGGACAGCTCCCCTTCTGGTCAGGTTATGCATGTGCAGGGTATTGCCCCTTCTAGGTGGGAGTCTCTTGTCATGCGCAGTTGTAATGGTGCTCATGCTGAGAGCACGTTGCTGGTCGCTTGGGATCGTGAAGAAATGGAGTGAATAAAGTCGGTTTCACTGAAGATAAACGTCGTGTTTATTCAGAACAAGCTTAGTAGTCAACACTGTGTTATGTGGCAGAACAGACGACGAGCTGTGTTATGTGGCAGAACAGAAGAGCTGTGATATGTGGCAGAATAGACGACGAGCTGTGTTATGTGGCAGAACAGACGAAGAGCTGTGATATGTGGCAGAACAGACAAAGAGCTGTGTTATGTGGCAGAACAGACGAAGAGCTGTGTTATGTGGCAGAACAGACGAAGAGCTGTGTTATGTGGCAGAACAGACAAAGAGCTGTGTTATGTGGCAGAACAGACGAAGAGCTGTGTTATGTGGCAGAACAGACAAAGAGCTGTGTTATGTGGCAGAACAGACAAAGAGCTGTGTTATGTGGCAGAACAGAAGAGCTGTGATATGTGGCAGAACAGACGAAGAGCTGTGATATGTGGCAGAACAGACGAAGAGCTGTGATATGTGGCAGAACAGACGAAGAGCTGTGTTATGTGGCAGAACAGAAGAGCTGTGATATGTGGCAGAACAGATGAAGAGCTGTAATCTTGTTAAGTCTCAGCACATCATCTTAAAATATCCTCCATGCTCTATCATATTCAGAACCAGACTAATACTGTGTATATTGTCATAACATACTACAACAATATTCTCATCTGTCATAACATATCTGAAGAGCTGTGTTAAGTGGCAGAACTACGACTAGCTGTGTTATGTGGCAGAACAGAAGAGCTGTGATAATGTGGCATGAATGACGACGAGCTGTGTTTTGTGGCAGAACACCCCCCCCCCCCCCCCCCCCCCCCCCCCCCGCCCCCCCCCCCCCCCCCCCAATTGTTCTGCAAACAGACACAAGCTTGATATGCAGAACAGAACCAAACACTGTTTTATCTGGCAGAACAGACGAAGAGCTGTGTTATGTGGCAGAACAGACGAAGAGGCTGTGTTATGTGGCAGAACAGACAAAGAGCTGTGTTATGTGGCAGAACAGACGAAGAGCTGTGTTATGTGGCAGAACAGACAAAGAGCTGTGTTATGTGGCAGAACAGACAAAGAGCTGTGTTATGTGGCAGAACAGAAGAGCTGTGATATGTGGCAGAACAGACGAAGAGCTGTGATATGTGGCAGAACAGAAGAGCTGTGATATGTGGCAGAACAGACGAAGAGCTGTGATATGTGGCAGAACAGACGAAGAGCTGTGTTATGTGGCAGAACAGAAGAGCTGTTATATGTGGCAGAACAGATGAAGAGCTGTGTTATGTGGCAGAACAGATGAAGAGCTGTGTTATGTGGCAGAACAGACGAAGAGCTGTGTTATGTGGCAGAACAGACGACGAGCTGTGTTATGTGGCAGAACAGACGAAGAGCTGTGATATGGAACAACCTCCTTGTTATTCCAACATTGCTGCTTCAATCTGTTGTGCCACCCAAAAGACACACAAATTCACTTAAAAGTTAACCACGGCCACATACCACAGATACCCCCATCTTCAGCCAGGTGTGTGTGTGATTGTGTGTGTGTGTGTGTGTTTGGGTAGGAAACAGCAGGTTGTGATGGTATCAGGGATTTGGTAACTTGAGCTGTGAATTGACTGACATGGTGGAAGAGCTGCTTCCAGTGTGTGTATGTGTTTGTGTGTGTGTGTGTATCTTTTAACAGTTTGGGTTGGTGTTTCTCGGTTGAGGGAGCTTGGAAAGTGGGAAGGAGGAAGACAGAACACAACTATTGGGTTTCCATGAAGCTTGTGGTTTATTACTACACATCAGCCTTACCAAGCCCGGTTGTGCGGCTACTGTTCCATCACAAGCCCGGTTATGCGGCTACTGTTCCATCACGCATGAATGAAACTGAGGCCACACGTAACCCCCAGTCACTCTTGAGGTGAGGCAAAGGAAGAGCAGGAGCTAGCCAACATGCGACCATGCACAGCATACGTGCCACTCGTGCCGTCTGATGATGCCGCCTCTCCCGCATCCAGGCAAGTACATCTTAAAGGTACACCCCCCAGTTTCCACTGCTCCAGTGTGTGTGTGTGTGTGTGTGTGTGTGTGTGTGTGTGTGTGTGTGTGTGTGTGTGTGTGTGTGTGTGTGTGTGTGTGTACGTGTACATACCTGACTGCTGGATTGTCAGGCTGAGTGATGTGTTTCTGACAGCACACTGCTTGTTGTGAACACTCGGATGCTGCTGAAGGACTCCGTGTTTTCTTATTTCTTTCCAAGCACAAGAACAGACAAGGAATTTGTCTTGGTACGTTGGTGCAAGAGGGAAAGATTAACAGTAAGTAGTAAAGATAAAATATATATACAAGATAAAGTTAAATGAGGTGAAATAACTCTTGATGCATGCTCAATAATCCAAGTAAGAAAATCACAGAAAGGTGAATCAGTTCATCTGGACACTTAGAGATCTGTTTCATCACTCATCTAAGGGCCCTGACACACCAGGTCAACAGTCAGCTGTCGGTCAGTGTCGGGCCGTCGGTGAGTGTCTCTGATGCTAGTTTTTGCGGTGTGTCCCACACAGTCGGCACTAGTCGGACCCCTGTTGGCAGCTTTACGGCCGATTCAGCATGTTGAATCGGCGGAGCCCGTCGGTGAGAGAGATCACTCTGATTGGCTGTTCAGCTAATGAATCAGTGCTAAGCTAGCAAATCAGGGCCATCGGCTGTAGTCTTTGTGGTGTGTTCAAGTGCTGCTTTTTGGCCCAGACGGCAGGCGACATGAGGCAACGCAACAGTCGTGCTTCGTCGCCGCTAGTCAGTTTGGTGTGTCTGGACTGTAAGTGACCTCTTCAGTCTTTACTGACTGCAGCTGTTCCCACCCTTATAAACAATACAGTGACTGCAGGTGTCCCCACCCTTATTAACAATACAGTGGCATAACCACCCAAACCAACCACCAGTTTCATATGCAAATATGGGCGTCACCGTTAACTAGAGTTACCACGGTCATGTGTGCTGTTCACAGAGGATTGGGGAATAGTTGCAATCACAGCATTGTAAGATGGCAACAGATGTACTCTTATGCATATTTTCCAAACACTGCGTCTCAGTTGCTTTCAAACCCCACAACAACACGCTGCACCAGAAGTTGGTCCACCCCAAGGATCAGGTCCCCCAGCACAAACAGAGCAATACAGTGTATGCTGTTAAGTGCCAGGAGGATTGTCGTGATTTCTACATTGGGGAAACCAAACAAGACACTGGCCAAGAGGATGACACAACACAGGAGAGCTAACACGTCAGGCCAGGACTCCATAGTCTACACCATCTACAGACCAGGACTCCACAGTCTACACCATCTACAGACCAGGACTCCACAGTCTATACCATCTACAGGCATGGACTCCACAGTCTACACCATCTACAGACCAGGACTCCACAGTCTACACCATCTACAGACCAGCAGTCTACACCATCTACAGGTCAGTGGCCACTCTTTCAAGGATGAGGATGTGACCATCCTTGATAGGGAGGAATGCTGGTTTGAAAGGGGAGTCAAAGAGGCCATCTATGTTAAGAGGGAACGACCATCCCTGAACAGAGGGGGGTCTAAGAGTACATCTGTCACCATCTCACAATGCTGTGATTGCAACTATTCCCCAATCCTCTGTGAATAGTACACACGACCATTGTAACTGTCAAAGCCGCCCCAGTGTCCTCCCAGGACTCACCCTCTTCATCCCAGTCTCCCTAATCGACATACACAGAACTGTTGACAAACTTGCACCTGCACCTACCAGCAAACGGTTGGCTCTGTAGGCAAACTGCAGAGTCCAGGAATGGGTCAGTGATAGCTTTAAGGTGGGACAGAACAACGCGTTCAAAAGACTTCATTACCACAGAGGTCATGGCGACAGGTCTGGAGTCATTGAGTCATGTGCTCCTTGTTTTTTTGGGGACGGGGATAAATATGGAGGTCTTGAAGCAGGCTGGTACGTGGCATGTCTCCAGTGAGGTATTAAAAATGTCTGTGAATAATGGAGACAGCTGCTTGGCACAGTGCTTCAGGATGGAGGGAGAGACAGAGTCTGGTCCAGCTACTTTGTGGAGGTTCTGTTCCTTGAACAGCCTGTTAATGTCAATCTCCAGGATGGAGCGAGTCATCTTGGTGGTAGGGGATAAGGAGGCCTCTAAGTTGGGCAGTTGTGGAGAGGCCCAGGCCCTTGCTTAGGCAGGGGAGGAGGAGCTGGTGACCTGGGGCTGGTGGATGGAGTCACGGGGATGGTGTCAGGAATGTCTCATTGTCTTCCAAATCGACAGCAGTACTCATTCAGATCGCTGGCCAGGCGCGGGTCATTAGTGGAGTGGGGGGGCTTTCAGTTTGGAGTTGGTGGTCTGTCTGAGGCCTTTCCAGACAGAGGTCGAGTTGTTTTCTGAGAACTGCTGTTGAAGTCGCTCAGAGTACAGGCATTTAGCATCTCTCACCGCTTTGCTAAACCTTTATTTAGACTCTAAAGTGGACCTTGTCCCCACTCCTAAATGCTTCCTCATTTTCCAAACTAAGCTGTCTTGAGTTGAGCTGTAAACCAGGGTTTGTCATTGTTGTAACTGACCCAGGTGTGTGATGGTACACAGCTGTCCTCACAGAAGCTGATATAAAACATCACAGCCTCAGTGTACCGATCCAGACTATCGGTGGCAGACCAGAAAACATCCCAATCAGTACAGTCCAAGTACGCACGAAGATCCTCCATAGATTCCCTGGTCCACTTCTTAGATGTCCTCACAACAGGTTTAGAGTTTTAATGTCTGCCTGTATGCAGGAACCAGGTGGACCGTGACGTGGTTAGTGTCCCATTGCAGTGTGGGGGACTGCATGAGAGGCAGTGCGGATCATAGTGTAACAGTAATCTAAAGTGCTCTCCTCCCTGGTCGGGTATTTAATCAGCTGACTGTATCTAGGTAGTTCATGTCTGAGAGTCACTTTGTTAAAATCACCGAGGACAGTAAGGAATGAGTCCTGATTTGTCCACTCTACATACAGGATCTGGTCGGCGAGCATGCGCTGTGCCTCCTGTACTGTACATCATCGGCCCGCGGTGGAATGTAAACACCGGCCAGAATGAGTGACACAAACTCACGGGGGAGCGTTTCCAGGATTTGAGGACATTCGGGGCTTAGCCTGGACTTCTGTAGGGGAGTCCGGGGGGGATCATCCTTCCCGGAAATATTTTTGATAAACAAGCTCTGTGTTCAAATCAAATCAAATCAATTTTATTTGTATAGCCCAATATCACAAATTACAAATTTGCTGTCATTACACATTTACTGACATGCTGCAGTACCAGACTAGAGAACAAAAGTTACACGTAGTTATGTTAACATTACTTTATTGGAATATTGAATTTTCTTTCACACACACACACACATCGGCGGTCACTCGGGGTCGAGTATGACTGTCCTCCTTCTTGGTCCTTGTGGGTCTTCAGGTGGGCGAAGAGGCCGATCCTGGAGCTGCATATTTTGGTGCAATGTGAGCAGGGGTGGGTGGTGGTAGTCGTGGGATTGGTTTTGGCCTTTTTGGTGGAAACTCCCTCCTTTCTGAGTCTGCGCTTGTCTTCTGCAGCACAGTGGAGATCATTATTATACAATGCAGCTCCTTCCCGGACAAGTTTTCTCCAGGTCCCCCCCTGTTGGTTGCTGTGTCCTCCCAGGTCTTAGGGCCTATGTGGCATTTTTTGATGTTCGCTTGGATGTTATCCTTATACCTTTTCTTTTGACCTCCCGGGGCACATTGTCCTGTGAGAAGCTGGGAGTATAGGACTTGTTTTGGAAGGCCATAGTCAGGCATACGGATGACATGGCCAGTCCATCTGAGCTGGTGTTGGGCGATGGTGGCAGTGATAGCGGGAATGTTAGCCTCCTCCACGACGCTGCTGTTGGTGCGTCTATCTTCCCAGGTGATCTTGAGGATTTTTCAGAGGTACCTCTGATGATGTGCCTCTAGTGCCTTCAGGTGCCTACTGTATGTGGTCCAGGATTCTGATCCATACAGTAGGGTGGGCAACACTGCCGCTCTGTAGACAGTAATTTTTGTCCTGGCCTGGAGGTCGCGGTTTTCAAAGACCCTATTCCTCAGTCTTGAGAAAACCCCACTGGCACAACGGAGGCGGTGGTGTATTTCCTCATCAATATTAGCTTTGGAGGATAGGAGGCTTCCGAGGTATGTAAAGTGGTCCACATTTTCCAGTCTGGTTTTGCCAACAGAGATAGTTGGGGGTGGAGCAGGGTTATTTGTGTTGGGTGGTGGCTGGTAGAGGATCTGGGTCTTTTTTATGTTAAGGACCAAACCAAACTGCTTGTATGCCTTGGCAAAAGCATCCAGAATGCATTGTAGGTCCTCTTCTGAATGGGCCACGAGGGCATTGTCATCGGCATACTGCAGCTCCATGATGGATAAGGTGGTGGTTCTGCTTTTAGCCCTGAATCTGTTGATGTTCAGGAGTTGTCTGTCAGTTCTGTACATGATTCTGACTCCTTGTGGCATGTGTTTAGCCATAAGATGGAGGATAGCAGAAATGAAAATGGAGAACAGGGTAGGAGCAATGACACAGCCCTGCTTGACTCCAGTGTGAACCCTGAAGGGTTCTTCCGTTTCACCTCCACTGCCACTGAGTGCTGTGGCTGACATATTGTCATGCAGTAGTCTCAGTATCCGGATGGATTTGTCCGGGCAGCCAATTTTTGCCAGAACCAGCCATAGAGCCTGACGGTTCACAGAGTCCAGGGCTTTGGTGAGGTCTATGAAGGCCATGTATAGTGGTGGATTTTGTCCCCGGCATTTTTCTTGTAGTAAGTACACACACACACACACACACACACACACACACACACACACACACACACACACACACACACACACACACACACACACACACACACAATTTTCAGATACAGTTCATGTGGTGTAGTGCTGGCACTTTTCACCTCTCCATCTGCTGCTCTCTCTTCTCTCTCCATCATCTTCTGCTGTCTCTTCTCTCTCCATCATATGCTGCTCTCTCTCTTTTCTCTCCCCATCATCTGCTGCTGTCTCTTCTCTCTCCATCATCTGCTGCTGTCTCTTCTCTCTCCATTATGTGCTGCTCTCTCTTCTCTCTCCATCATCTGCTGCTGTCTTCTCTCTCCATGTGCTGCTCTCTCTCTTTTCTCTCCCCATCATCTGCTGCGCTCTCTTCTCTCTCCATCATCTGCTGCTGTCTCTTCTCTCTCCATTATGTGCTGCTCTCTCTTCTCTCTCCATCATCTGCTGCTGTCTTCTCTCTCCATGTGCTGCTCTCTCTCTTTTCTCTCCCCATCATCTGCTGCGCTCTCTTCTCTCTCCATCATCTGCTGCTGTCTCTTCTCTCTCCCAGTTACTTTGGACAGTTGACCCCAAGTATTTAAACTCATATGCCTTCGTCACCTCCACTCCTTGCATCCTCACTCCGCTGTCCTCCCTCTCATTCACGCATAGGTATTCTGTCTTTCTCCTACTGACTTTCATTCCTCTTCTCTCCAGTGCATACCTCCACCTCTCCAGGCACCCTGTCGTATGCTTTCTCTAAATCCACAAAGACACAATGTAACTCCTGACCTTCTCTATACTTCTCCATCAACATTCTCAAAGGAAAAATCACATCTGTGGTGCTCTTTCATGAAACCATACTGCTGCTCGCTAATCATCACCTCCTCTTAACCTAGCTTCTTTTACTCTTTCCCATATCTTCATGCTGTGGCTGATCAACTTTATACCTCTGTAGTTGCTACAGTTCTGCACATCACCCTTATTCTTGAAAATCAGTATCAGTATGCTTCTTCTCCACTCCTCAGGCATCCTCTCACTTTCCAAGATTGTGTTAAACAATCTAGTTAAAAACTCCACTGCCATCTCTCCTAAACATTTCCATGCCTCCACAGGTATGTCATCTGGACCAGTGGTTCTCAACCTTTTTGGGGTCCTGGACCCCCTGCGTATTTTTGATCTACCCTGAGGACCCCTCCACCTGATCTTGGGGGAGGGGGGTTGCAATTTGATAGAAACAGTAGAAACTGCATTTTAAATTGCATTATAGCATTTATTCACTCTTTGGGGCAAAAATAAGAGCTTTCAGTTGTAACTTAGATATAGTTAACAAAACAGAATTTTTATGCAGTAACTTTCAGATACATGTAACAACAGAATTCTTATGCAGTAACTTTCAGATATATGTAACAACAGAATTTTTATGCAGTAACTTTCAGATATATGTAACAACAGAATTCTTATGCAGTAACTTTCAGATATATGTAACAACAGAATTCTTATGCAGTAACTTTCAGATATACACTACCGTTCAAAAGTTTGGGATCACCCAAACAATTTTGTGTTTTCCATGAAAAGTCACACTTATTCACCACCATATGTTGTGAAATGAATAGAAAATAGAGTCAAGACATTGACAAGGTTAGAAATAATGATTTGTATTTGAAATAAGATTTTTTTTACATCAAACTTTGCTTTCGTCAAAGAATCCTCCATTTGCAGCAATTACAGCATTGCAGACCTTTGGCATTCTAGCTGTTAATTTGTTGAGGTAATCTGGAGAAATTGCACCCCACGCTTCCAGAAGCAGCTCCCACAAGTTGGATTGGTTGGATGGGCACTTCTTTGAGCAGATTGAGTTTCTGGAGCATCACATTTGTGGGGTCAATTAAACGCTCAAAATGGCCAGAAAAAGAGAACTTTCATCTGAAACTCGACAGTCTATTCTTGTTCTTAGAAATGAAGGCTATTCCATGCGAGAAATTGCTAAGAAATTGAAGATTTCCTACACCGGTGTGTACTACTCCCTTCAGAGGACAGCACAAACGGGCTCTAACCAGAGTAGAAAAAGAAGTGGGAGGCCGCGTTGCACAACTGAGCAAGAAGATAAGTACATTAGAGTCTCTAGTTTGAGAAACAGACGCCTCACAGGTCCCCAACTGGCATCTTCATTAAATAGTACCTGTTAGAGCCTGTTTGTGCTGTCCTCTGAAGGGAGTAGTACACACCGGTGTAGGAAATCTTCAATTTCTTAGCAATTTCTCGCATGGAATAGCCTTCATTTCTAAGAACAAGAATAGACTGTCGAGTTTCAGATGAAAGTTCTCTTTTTCTGGCCATTTTGAGCGTTTAATTGACCCCACAAATGTGATGCTCCAGAAACTCAATCTGCTCAAAGAAGTGCCCATCCAACCAATCCAACTTGTGGGAGCTGCTTCTGGAAGCGTGGGGTGCAATTTCTCCAGATTACCTCAACAAATTAACAGCTAGAATGCCAAAGGTCTGCAATGCTGTAATTGCTGCAAATGGAGGATTCTTTGACGAAAGCAAAGTTTGATGTAAAAAAAATCTTATTTCAAATACAAATCATTATTTCTAACCTTGTCAATGTCTTGACTCTATTTTCTATTCATTTCACAACATATGGTGGTGAATAAGTGTGACTTTTCATGGAAAACACGAAATTGTTTGGGTGATCCCAAACTTTTGAACGGTAGTGTATGTAACAACAGAATTCTTATGCAGTAACTTTCAGATATATGTAACAAAACAGAATATGTATTCAGTAACTTTCAAATATATGTAACAACAGAATTTTTATGCAGTAACTTTTAACAATGCAAACGGGAGCGAGATCTCTTATTAAAATACAATAAATTACACTTGTGAAACAGATGTAATTAGAGAAAAAAGTCCTGTTACCCTTTATGGTTTAGGTAGATAAAGGTCTCAGTCACATTTGAGTAAAATAATCCTATTTCTATAAATGTCATAGGATCTTTTTTTTAAAGATATTTTATTTTCACGGACCCCTTGCAATTACACCACGGACCACTAGGGTCCGCGGACCCCCGGTTGAGAAACACTGATCTGGACCAACTGCCTTTCCACTCCTCATCCTCTTCATAGCTGCCCTCTCTTCCTCCTTGCTAATCCACCGCACTTCCTGATTCTCTATCCCCTCATCATCCAACCTTCTGTCTCTCTCATTTTCTTCATTCATTAGCCCCTCAAAGTACTCCTTCCACCTTCTCAACACACTCTCCGTGCTTGTCAGCACATTTCCATCTCTGTCCTTCATCGCCCTATGTTCCTGCACATCCTTCCCAGCTCTGTCCCTCTGTCTAGCCAATTGGTACAAGTCCTTTTGTCCTTCCTTAGTGTCTAACCTCTCATACAACTCACCATACGCATTTTCCTTTTCCTTTGCCACATCTCTCTTCACTTTATGCCACATCTCCTTGTACTCCTGTCTACTTTCTTCATCTCTCTGACTATCCCACTTCTTCTTTGCCAGCCTCTACCTCTGTATACTTTGATGGACTTTCTCATTCCACCACCAAGTCTCCTTGTCTTCCTTCCTCTATTCTGATGACTCACCAGGTACCTTCCTAACTGTCTCTGTCACTATTTCTCCAGTGGTTGCCCAGCCATCCGGCAACTCTTCACTACCACCCAGTGCCTGTCTTACCTCCTCCCTGAACTCCACACAACAGTCTTCCTTCTTCAACTTCCACCATTTGATCTTTGGCTGTGTCTTCACTCGCTTCCTCTTCTTGGTTTCCAAAGTCATGTTACAGGCCACCATCCGATGCTGCCTAGCTACGTTCTCCCCTGTCAGCACCTTGCAGTCTCCAGTCCCTTTCAGATTGCGCCTCCTGCATAAGATATAGTCCACCTGTGTTCAATTTCCCCACTCTTATACGTCACCCTGTGTTCCTCCCTCTTCTTGAAATATGTATTCACCACAGCCATTTCCATCTTTTTTACAAAATCCCCCACCATCTGTCCTTCCACATTTCTCTCCTTGACACCATACCTACCCATCACTTCCTCATCACCTCTGTTCCCTTCACCAACATGTCCATTGAAGTCTACTCCAATCAGCACTCTCTCCTCCTTGGGTACACTCTCCACCACTTCATCCAACTCACTCCAGAATTCTTCTTTCTCTTCCATCTCACACCCAACTTGCGGGGCACATGTGCTGATAACATTCAGCAATACACTTTCGATTTCCAGCTTCATACTCATCATTCTGTCTAACACTCTCTTCACCTCCAGCACACTCTTGACATACTCTTCCTT